>NC_140956.1:108399176-108539176 GCF_014529385.1 Adiantum capillus-veneris | reverse complement strand
GCTAACAATTGATGAACGTTGAACTTCTTCATAGTCATTGCATAGAAACATGCATATGGACACATTTGTACTGTGTGCTTGTGAATCAGAAGAGGAAACTAGACTAACCTTTCTATCACCCAAGTGTGGTAGATTAGTTACCTCTCATTCCTTTTGAATAATAAAGCTTGAACTCAAGACATTTCAGATAGAGCTCTTAGGTCTTCTAGGATTTTTCATCCTACAATGTTAAACCTTCTTTTCTCTAGCACTCTTCTTCTATAATCATAGTATACTAAATTTACATTTTTTTGTTACTTATGCCCAATTGAAAGTGCACTATTAGAGAAGCTTTTGCGAGCACTAATGTCCCAAAGAGAGAGAGAGAGAGACACACACACAAACACACACACACACACACACACACACACACACACACACACACACACACACACACACACACACACACACACACACACACACACATCATTCACAAGTACAAGAAGAAGAGTTTTTTTGTGTGCCTCTTATGAAAATTTAGTTATACAAAATATATATGTTTGCTAATTGTAGCAAGCAATTTGCATGTGTCTAAGGTTACCAAAATTATACATAGTGTGTACAATGTGATGTGAATTCGTTTCTGAGATTGGTTGGTTTTGCTAGCTTTTGGTTTGCTTGAAAATATTTGCACGGTCTTTGGAATTGCTCCTTTTGGAGGGGCTACTCCTTGCATCTCCTGTATCCTGGTCAAAGCTCTATCGACAAACACCCGTGTCTCTTCATCCATAGCAAACTCAAGGTCATTAAATCCCTAATCAGAATCACTTTCAAAGTATACCTAATCCAAAGAACATGTACCCATTGCATCATCCATGCAATCCAAAGACAACGACAGCTCCTCCTCCCTTTAATCAACATCTCTAACACATCATGAGCACAAGGAAAATCCCCAATCCCCTTGGTTTTCATTTCATCACCTTCCTTTTGTCAAACTTGTAGGCTTGCTTGGCTATCCGTAGACTCGGCCTTGCCCTGCTTAGCAAAGCAACATACTAACTGCACTGCTTCAACACTTACCACTGCAACTCCCATCATCATGGTCACCTTTGTAGTATCCCTCTTTGACTACATATCCTCTTCCACCAGCTTTGGCACTTCAACCTGCTCTTCGTTCACATTGGCTATCATCATACTATCATATAAACAACAAGGCAGCCTTATCCTTACCAACACAGACTCATCAGACTTTGTCTCCTTGCTATAGGTTGTGGACTCATCTGCTCTATCCTCCTTGCTTGTTTCCCAAAAACTCGAGCTTGTACCTTCATCATCATCAGCATCACATGTCGAGTCTATATATGGATCCTTATCCTCTTGCTACTCCATAGAAGCTTGACCATCCTCTTGGCTTTGCACACTTTCTTCATCCGATTATAGCTCCTTGGTATCTGCAACCTAGCTACACTCTTCCACCCTCTCATGGTCTGGATTCAAAAAACTAGGCTTTACCTCTTCATGCTGCTCTTGAAACTCAACATCAGCTAGCTCTTTTGCACACAAGTTCTCTTTGATAAGAGGCTTATCCTTGTTGTTAAGCTCTTCCATAGTTGGCATAGGAACACCATAAACTAGAAACCTCCAAGGAACATAATTGACCACATGCCTTACCTTAACAAGCTCTACACTTTCAACAACCGGCACCACCTTCGATTGGAACCATGGAGCACTCTGCTACTGCCGCAACAAGCACATAATCTGTAGGCTTCAACGAGCCCAACTCTAGCTTCCGCTTCACCTTTTTTCTCTTTACTTTGGCCAAATAGACCGTAGCATCATAGCCGTCCACATCGCACTCCATCTTTTCCCAGTTCTTCGGATGTAGGCACTCAAGCAACTTTGACAACTTCAAGTACTGACTGTCTAACCCCCATAGAAATCTCTAATAATCCCAACTCTAGCTTTTGCTTCATCTTTCTGCTCTTCACTTTGGCCGATCGTATCATCATGGTTGTCCGCACCGCACTTCACCTTTTCTGAGATCTTTGGATACAAGCATGTGCGCTCCTTGCCGCACTGTCGAAGCAAGGGCCTTGCCTAACACTGTGTGCAAGCCATAGACGGCTCCAAGCACACAACTAGCTTAACTAGTAAGCTCAAAAGAGGGCAATGGTGTGTCACTCACCGCTCTATGCTCCTGCCGTGGAGGATTCCTCGCCGCTATGTCGCGCTCAACCGCTTCACCGCCGTCGTGCCGCCGCAATGCTCGATCGCACTCTCTCTCTCTCTCTCTCTCTCTCACTCTCTCTCTCACACACACACACACACACACACACACACACACACATATACACACACAAGGAGGTGAAGAAGAAGAAGATGGAGATGGAGATGGAGCAAGAGCACTCTTCTATTGCACAAATGAGAGAATAAGTGAATTTTAGGTTTAGTTGGCTTTTATATGAGCTCACCCCATTCACACTTGGGCGCCCATACTTAGCCAACTAATCCCTTGAATGTCCCAGTTAGAGTGCGCCTCTCATCGGTGATCACTCTTACCCTTTTCCTATTGGACCGACAAGCTCGGTACTTGACTCTACCAAATAAATAATACAATGTCCACTGTAGGCTACAACGTCCGTCTCGTAGGTGATACGGTGTCCGTGAGCCGTGAGGGTTAACATGCCCCCCTTCCTGATGTAGATTCCGTCCTCGGAAGCTATTGAGTTGAAGCTCGTTGGTCGAGGTGGAAGAGCATTTGAGATGAATGTCCTTATCCTTTTCAGTCACTGCAAAATTAAACAACATTGCACAGTAATTGCATTCTCATAAGCGATTAAAAAGCATATGCAATTTTAGGCAGACAATTGATTGGTAACAGAATTTTAAACAATTTGTTAGCAATAAGCATTAAATTGCAATGTAATCAAATGCATAAACAGATGTAAAGGTAAAAAATTAAACAAGTATGGGGTCGCTAATTTAACAGTCGAAAGGCACTAGAGATCGACTATTAATACCATGGGTAAGCTTCTTAATTTTCTCTGGTTAATTAAGTTGTTTAATCGCGAGAGCCAAGTATTTCATGTTCAAGGGCTGACTAAAGGCTATACCTAGAGGACCTTGTAGTTAAGCTACGATAAAAGGAATTTCTCATGAAATCATCGCCTGACTGATTACCTTTGCTTTGACCCCCCAAAGTCTTTTCAAAGTGATTCAATTTTGATGTGTGTGCTTATTTTGTATGCCTTGGGTTTTTTGCTTTTCAAGGAAAAGCGCCCACACTGGGAACCTCTAGGGCTCTAGTACCATAGGCAATACATGTGAGTGAAGTACCAAATCAAGCTGAGATTTCTCTTCCAGCTAAAGATTTTACATTGTGGCACTTTGATTTTTTGTTTTTTTTTTTTCAGCATTTTAATTTTGTAGCTTTGGGGGGTCATATAACACTGATACACCTCCCCAGGCTCATCACACTAGTAAACTCCCTTTATAATACTTAAGCTAAAGGTCAATAGGGTCAAGCCCACTAGAAAGCCCTAGTACATTTCACACAATGCTGCCTAAATCGGATTAAGAACCTAAGTAACCATTGATTATTAGGAAGGCATTCCCCATGGTATTAAGAGAAGATCTCTAACACCTAACTTAGTCAAACTAGCTTAGTCGGATTGGTTGATTTTTAAACCTAGACAAGTGATTATGACAAAAAATTACATTGAATTAAATGTTTGTTACTAAGCAAATGTGTTGGATATTATCCTACCAATCACAATCAAAGCAGACAATCATAGATGCAAAAAAGATAAGGGGCAATGCTAATGGACAAGAAACATCTCTTTGTGTCGATGGTCGCGCTTGATTTGAAGAGTGAGTCAAGATAAAGAATTTATGAAGGTCCAAATCCTATCAATAGCAACACGCTCCTGTATACACTAGGAAACAAAAGGAATACCTCCAGGAGGCACATTAGTGGGAAAAAGTACCAACACTTATTGAACACAACAAAAAACATAAGGAACCCTAACCTAATTATTTGCACTCCCCTAGAGAGTCAAGGGAATAGGATATTGTAGAGGTTGGAGGGAAACCCTAAGGCTAAACCCCTATCCTCGTCGTCGAGATAAACAAAGTCATCATCCATGAGACCATATGTGCCATCCGTGTAGTCCTGTAAATTTTCTTCTTCATCATAGGTGTCCATGTTTACTAAGAAGGTCACTAGACGCTTATAGTCATCTTGGTCAAAAGGGTAGGCTTGTGCAATGGGAGAAACGCTCTCTACTAAGTATGGATCAGACGTGGTCAAGAGACGTATCAGCCATTCTAACTCCTCAAAATTCCTCTCACATGCTAGCGTACCTATCAAATCCCATTCACATGCAAGCACTGGAAAGACCATGTGAAATATTTGTGAAAAGTAACGAGGGTACCTCTTGCCCAAGGCAGGAGTGGATGACTCTAGCGTACTAGCCATATCTGTACACACAAATAGATGATGGTTAGAGTGCAAATATTACAAGGGTCGTGTTCTTGTGCATAATTTTTTTTTATGATTTTGTGTTATGGCTCTTGCTCTTTTACTTTTTTATCTTGTTTTTGTGAGTATAAGGCTTTATATATACATTCCCGAAGATTGGAGATTAAGAGGTCAGGGAGAAAGGTTGAGAGGGAAGCAAGTGAATAATGGATATCCACAAACACTCCCCCCTTCCTTGGGTAGATCATACCGTTTGAAATGATGTCGTCACCCTTTGAAACCAGTTGTTCCAAGTTGTTATAGGTGAAGATTTTTGCCAGTAGTTTTCTATTTCCTTAGGTGCCTCATCGAGTTGCAAGGGTGGTAAGGTACTCTCCGAGGATCGAACTTGAAGTGGTTCATCAGGTGATTCTTGAACACTGGAAGGTGTGGATTCCTTTGTAGCTTCATGGAGGTCCACTATTGTAGGTGGAGGCTGTGTAGAAGCTTTTACCTTTATGGATGTATTACATGAGGAGCTAGAAGCTTCATGGAACTCCCCCCTTCCTGAGCTAGGTGGAATAAATTGGTTTTGCCTTGGAGCCCAAACTAGCTCTGGACTAGGTGTGTAGCATTCTGTGATCTTTCCCTTCCCACGGTCTGCCATTGGCTTTAGCATTACACTGTTTGACTCATATGGGTTTGTTGTCGATAGGGAAGGACACAATTTACGTTTAGGTACCCAAATTTGCTCATTTCCATCATAGTAGCCTTGGGCTTCTAATAGTTGTTTTGGAATCCATCGCGATTTGGTCTTGACTCTCCTAGGGCGCGCTCTTGGTTTTCCGGGGAAATTTTTTCTTGGAATGGATGGGAGGGTTGAGGTAATTGGAAGTAAGGCCTTGGGGACCCATTGATATGTACTCTTAGGTCGTGCAGGTTGAGTACTTGCAATATTATTGCTTGCTGCAACTACAAGTGTTGAAGTGCTAGGTTCATGGATAGCCGGCAAAGACGAGTTAACCACCTTGGCTTGTGAATGTTGGCTATCCTTCAACTTTTCTAGAGTTTGCAATGTAGGTGACTTTGCTTGAATGATAGGGGTAAGAGTCGGTGGTCACGTCGTGACACTACCAGTATCCCAATCAATAGTGCATTTGGTTGCCAACATCCACGTGCGTCCCAGGTTTACGTTGCCTTCCATAGCTCCCGCGGGCATGACTAGAAACCTCTGCACTATGCTTCCATTGTCATAGACAACAGGGGTCTGAAGGACTCCAAGAACAGCAGTTTTCTTTTTATTAATGCCCTTGACTTGCATCGTACTCGAGAATAGGGTCGGTTTCCCTAATTGACACCAAACTCCATAGGATAACAAATTGTGTTTAGCTCCCTGTTGAGCCAGCAGAGGATCACACCCACATTTTTGTTCACACCCATCATTTTGTAACCATTGATTGTAATAAATGTCTTTCCGACATTAATTTTGATTTGAGCCATTCATTAAGTAACGGGACTCAATTGAGTTTCCAGCTTGTAATCCCGAAGTAATTTCACCTGTTAATGTAAATAATTAGAGATGTTCTCACCTCCAAGGCTGAGGTATATAAGCCAAAGTTTTGTAACCTAAAGAAGATTCAATTATTAATCAAAGTGAGTTTTTGAGCGCCGTGACTGTGTCTGAGAGAGAGAGAGAGAGAGAGAGAGAGAGTCTTATCTCTTGCTACGCGAGCTACGGGCCGCCATTGGAGAAGCGACACCGCCATTGTGTTAGCAACGGCGAGAGCTACGCACAGATACCAAGAGTGCGCGCTATCGGCTTCTATGTGTGGTAAGTTCCTACGAGCTTCGGTGTGAGTTTTCTTCCAACTCGTGTGTCGGAATAGAGCGTGCAGCATATCTATAGAACCACAACGAGTAGAGCTACACATTAGTACCATCGGGGTCAAGTTTCGGTCACCTGTATTTTTCGGCCTGTCTTCATACGCGTTTACCGCACGGAGTGGTTATAGGTTGATTTTGCAGTTCAAGTCTTTAGGGTGTTGTTCTTACCTAGTGTATAGACTTCCCCTTGAGTTTGAGATCGATTCAATGATTCTAGATCCTGTTTCGTATAGCATTCGTTCGTAGTACGGATTTCAGTCACTTGCGTATTTTAGAACTTAGATTTGATTTCCTTAGTAGTGATTGTCATTAGAAGGTCGAGTAGGTGATTTGACACCCACCTAGTTGTTTCCATGCGCCTGCGGGTCAAGCTCCGTCCTCGTCTGACAAATTCTGTTGTTGGTTGAGTTCTCGCTATTTAGCTTCCGCTAGCGGCGTAACCGCCTTAACATTTGGCGCCGCTGCCGGGGACGAGAGCCCTAAGTAGGTGACCTTAGACTAATCCTACGAGGTGAGTCGTATAAACTACTTTGTATACTTTAGTTAGAAAAGATCTAGGAGTGGTGGACTCCGAAGATCTCGAGAGATACTAGGAAGTGGGGTATTCCTGGGTCTTCCGTGTTGACAGTATTTTTAGTTTAGCTTAGATTAGATTGTTTTTTGATGGTGTTTAAGTGGTTGTTGACATAAAAAGCATTTGCTACTCCTTGTGTGGTAGTAAATCTCTTTATATTTTCAATTGCAAAAAATCCATTTTATGATTAGAAGTAGCTTAGGTAGGGCCTGATTTGATCCTGATCTAGAGCTATCAATTGGTGTTCTATTTGCTTGATGTGTTTGATTGCATGTTAGATCACTGAAAAAGTCGCTTTGGTAGTGAAATATGCAATAAACAAAGTTCAGAAAAATTTTCTGTGTAACTGATTGTTGCTGAGCACTTAAAAGAGCTATGGAAGAGTTCTGTGCTGAAAAACTGGAAATCTGCAACTTTAGACATCATACGCGTATGATGTCTTAGGACCTAAACAGAGACTAAAATTGAAAATTTGACATTGCCAGAGTGTTTAGAAGGGGGGTTTTACCCTAAGATCAACTTAAAACAAGAGCATTAACACTCAAAGAAACCCAAAAAGACAAGTCGGAGTCCAAGAAACGCAAAGAATAGGAAATTTTGGATTCAGATCTTGTTTTTACATTCAAACCTGACAAAAACACTTGAAACTCAATTATAAACATTGGAGAAGGCTTAAAACCAAAAATAGTCAAAATCTGGGACAAAAGACATCATACGCGTATAATGTCTTTTGGCACATCCACTGCTTATTTTTGAATATCTGACCTGACAAGATTGTTACAAACACTGTAGAAAGCATAAATATCAAGTTTGGACCCAAATTGATGAAAAAGACATCATACGCGTATGATGTCTTTGACCTAATTTTGGACATATTTTGATACTTTGCTAACACAGATCCATTGTAATAGCTGTCTAGAGGTTATATTTCAAGTTTCATCCCATTTGGATCACAATTGACCCAAAAAACAAGTCAAAAGCGGAAAATTGCCAAGAAAAGCCTGAACTAGCCATAACTTGCTCAAACAGAGTTCAAACTGAATTTTGTGAGTGGACAGAGCATAAAGGGGCCACTGAGAGTGAGCATAACCAAAATAGTCAAAATCTGTGAAAAAAGACATCATACGCGTATAATGTCTTTTTCAGCATAACTGCAACAAAATTCTCACTTGATGAAACAGAAGTTGTCCAACTGACAAGATTAAACAATTGACCAAGTATCAATCAGTTTGGATCAATTCTGACCACAAAAACTTGGGGAAAACAAATTGCCGAGACGGAAAAGTTACAGTCCTTTAGGGGAATTGATGAATTTGAGATCGGGCAGGAATCTCCGGAATAATCAACCAAAACAAGGGGAACCAGCAAGTGTCATATCAACCGAGGGAAGTGTAAACCAAAGTTGGGTGCAACCATTAGAGCCGATCTTTGAAGGAAGTGTTCTGATACTTCTTCGGAGAGATCTTACGAGATTTTCACCGAAACTTGGAACACTTGAACCTGAACAACAGAGAAAATATGGCAGCAGGATCATCAAACCCTTCCGCCACAATGAAGCTATTGTTCATAAAATACCAGTACGACAATGAGCAAGGTGCCAAGATCTACAAAGATGGAATGGACCGCTATTGTGTAAAGATAGAAGATAGACCTAGTGAGTTCAAGGACTTAGTGCCTGTGAGCTATAGCGGAGATAGATATCTAGATGACGAGGGTACCATGTACTTGGTAGTCCTAAACCCTAACATTGTGGACAAGTGGGGATTGATGGGCACCAAAGCCAAAATAGATGAAGAACTCGAGGAGAAAGCACCAATAATGAACTTCCCTAATGCGAGGTTAAGAAGAGAGAATGAAACTACAAGGATCAACACTGATAACATCTATGTGGGGCTATACAAATATAATAATGGGGAGCAAGATCTCTATTATAGATGTGAAGAACCCTACACCGGAGAGTTGACAGACAAAAAAGACTCTATGTCTTTACCTACACAGAGGGATCGGAAGTGAAAATTGCCGCTTACGATAAGTATGGCAGGCAATACTCAACAATGGGCAAGAAAGAATTAGAAGGATATACATACTTTGGGGGACCACTACATCAGTATTATGTTACTTCTAGCTCACATAGACCAGCACCAACAAATGGAGTGCAAAACTCAATGACAACAGGAGGACAAAGAACTCAGGTTGCTGACTCTTTCAGTCAACCTTGGGACTCGAAGCTCGGACCAATGGGATCATTACATTCCAGAGAGTCAATGGAGACGAATCGAGGTAGTGCAGTTCCAATCCCCACCTATACCACTCCAGGTCCAAGGTTTGAAGCGGAACCATCACATTTACCTCCCAGTAGTAGATTCAGGGCAGAGGAACCGACAAGGGTAACCCATGAAGTCCATGATGCTAGAGAAAGCTTTAGCCGGGACACAGGAGCAATGAGATTGGTAGCAGATCATAGACGTATGAGACCATCTCAAGTAGCCAAGTGTATGCCAAAGAAGTATGGTGGTTCAGGAGATCCGTATGCACATGTGTCACTCTTTAAGCAAGTCTTAAGAGCTGAGCAGATAACAGATTTCCATACACAATACGAGGGATTTGGTCTTACTCTAGAAGGTACTGCATTGACATGGTTTCAACCAATGAACATAGGGGGATTCCATGACATTGACCATTTGCTAAGAGAGTTTGCTGAGGAATTCTCAAAACGAGGGATTAAGCACAATACGGTCTCACAAATATATGCTTTTAAACAGAGAGAACACGAAAAAGTGAAGGAAGCTTCACTTCGCTTCAAACAATACATTGAGAGATGTCCAGTACGTGAACGACCACAAGATGACAGACTATCTGTTCTCTTTATTGAGGGACTGAGGAACGACACTCTCAAGAAGGACTTGCACTTGAAAGCTTGTACAAGTTTCGAGCAAGTAACGAGAGAGGCATTGTACTTAGTGGATAACTGTACGGTTTATGGAGAGGTGTCAGCGGATACAGATTTTGCATCCAGTAGCTCCTCCTCCGTAGCGAGCGAGACTACCACTAAAAAGAATGTTCAAACAACAACCATGCCAAATGTAGAGCAAATGATAGAAGATGCTCTAAAAAGGATGGCACCATACCAAAAACCATTGCCAAAAACACTGAAATGGTGTGCTATTGAACAAAAATGGACAAATCATCCAACAGAGGAGTGCTATTACAACAAAGGGTATGTAAGGGAGCGCCAGTATGCACCTCCTGCTCAATTAGCACCACCTCAGATACATCCAGTACCTCGATACCCAACGGGAAATGTACCAGGACCTATGGGGATAGAAAGACCGCAACCGGTATTGGGACAACAACCACCTTTACCAGGAGCAAGACCAGTGGGCATTAGATATGCACCAACCTTAGAGAATCAGGAAGAACAAGCCTTAGTGCCTGTTCAAGCCTATTATGAAGAATCGGGTGCACACATGTCTCCGACAGTGTATTACCCACCAGAAGAACCAAAACAACCAGAACCATGGGGCATGATGGGGAATGTTGGAATACCAACAATTACAAGTGCTTCTGATGAAGAGAGATACAATTTGGACGCAAGAACATTGATGTTCATAGCTCATGGAGGGTTAACAGGACAAAGACCATCCTATCCACAAAGGACGAATCAAATGGGACCAAGACCAGCACTAGGACCCTGTTACAAGTGTGGAGGTGACCATCTGATGAATGTTTGCCCACATACGGAAATCATTAGAATTAACGCTTATTGCACTGAGTGTGGGGTTACTCACTTCATTGAGGATTGTTCAAAGAATCCAAACAAAGTGCAAAAGACGACATTGAATATGCTAGAAACTATTCCTACCAGCAGTGGGTCTGAAAATGAAACTCTGATACCAACGCAAGTTGTTACTAGAGCTCAAGCTAAGAAAACCACTAGAGAACCTGAGAATGGAAAGTTAGCGACTGAAATGGTTAGTCAAGGACCGCGGAGTCAGAAAAACACATGGAAAGCTAGAAAAGCACGCATGAAGTTGAGAAAAGAACGTGAAGACGCTATTCTAGCTGAGGAACTAAAGCGAACTAAAGATAGATTAGAAAAACTTGAGAGTCAAAACGGGAAACGAGAGATGAGCCCGGAAAGAACGAAACAAAAGAGTATCAAAGAAACAACGAGCTTAAGCTCAGGGGGATCAGTGCTAGTCGACAAAGTACACGAACCATTGGACGCACTGATGAGAGCTTACGAAGCTAGGTTAAAGAACAACCAAACACAAGAACAGAGGTGGATGACATACCCAAACGCGGAATTGGAAAAGCAGAGACTTGAAATGTGCCAGAGAATGATCGAGACTGCACAAGCCTTATTAGAACCACCAAAAGAAACAATGAATTGTGGAAAGGAAAACCCAATTCAGCAAGAGACTATCGTTTCACGGGTAGCTGAAAAGACTCCCAGTGCACAAAAGCCTGAAAATACACAAAAGGATGACCGCATAGTATTGAACACAACCGATCAGGAGATAGAGAGTTTTCATCCAGTCATACAGAGGAGTTACGAAAGAGATGATGATTACAATGAATTTTGGAAACAAGTGAGAGAGGCAAACTTTGCAAACGAGCTAAGTTGCCAAGCTAATCAGACAAATTGGGAAAAGGACATCAGGAATCCTCCCATAGTGGAATTTGAGGCAGGATCTCAAGTGGACTTGGATCTGCAATCTTACTGGGGAGATGGGGGCTCTGTTAGAACAATGGAGAGCAAACCTCATTCACTGAAAACCTTACCTTCATACTTAGGAGAGTATGAAGCAAAATCCGAGATTAGAGCACTTCCCTCACGAAAAATCTCATCAGAAAAAGTCATGGACTCGCAAGGATTGATAGAGATTTTGTCAACACCAGTGACATGCACTATCACTCTAGCTGAGCTTTTGAGGCTAAGACCACATATGTGGACCACTGTAGGAAAATGCTTGGAGAAATTCGGGATAAAAGATCCAACATCGAGATTGCAAGAGAGCATAGAGGAGCTGAGCAAGCCACAAAAGAACGCTAAGCCTGTACCCTTAAACAAGGTCGGAGAGTATTGCGAAGGTGAAGAGGGGAATACAACCTTACCAGTTGAATTCCAAGGAGTGAACACAATGGCAATACTAGACAGCGGAGCTGGGGTAGCCATTGCTACAAAAGAAATCTGGAAAAAATGGGGGAAACCAGCAATAAGGAAGACTAGGTTGAAACTCCAATTAGCAGATGGACACATGGAGAAACCTATGGGGTTATTAGAGAAAGTTGTAGTGACTTCTTGCGGCATTGAATACGAACATACTTTTGCTATTGTCGATTTTGGCAAGGAGAATAACTATGATATCATACTGGGAAGACCATTCATGAGACAGTTGAAAATGGTCCAAGATTGGGGCTACGATCACATATACTTGAGAAATATGGAAACCACTACACGTGTGAACCTGAAAGACCATAGCTACAAAGATGTGAACCGAACACCGGTAGAGGAGTTTGATTCAGCTACTTTGGCGGGATCCGAATTTCCAGCTTGGTTAGGTAAACCCAAGGAGTTATGGATGTGTGGAGCTTCGAAATGTGGAAGTCTGAAACGAGAAGAATGTGTTTTAGAAAGGGCTATCGAAGACGAAACTTATGTAGGAGAACCCTTTCCAGAGGACACGTTTGAACCATTAGAATGGACACACATTCTAGCAACCCTAGATGTTTGTGCAATTCCGGATGGTCCCACAACGAAATTTTGCGACAAGGACGGGTACGACGTGGTTCCGTATTTCATGTTGAGAACTGTACTCGAAAAAGAAACTGAAAAGAACGATACACTGGAAAAGGAAGATGAAGAAGAGGTGTTTCACGACATTCCCAATCATCCAGAGTGGGGAAATGAAGCAGACAACGAGTCAACGGACAATTCAAGCGGAAACGAAGAAACTATAACGGATGTCCGATTTTATGATTTTCCGAACCAAACTAAACAACGCCAAAAACACTATAGAGCAAAGAAAAAAACAAAAGGGGTTAGAACCAATCCGATGCCTAGAATAAGAGGAAAAAATCAATTCCTAATGCTAGTAAAGGCTGAAGATTGTGTTAAGGATAAGATTTCTGGAAGAATGAGAGGCAGTGATCAAAAGAGCTTACGAAAAGACAAAAGAGGCTCAAGAAATCAAGTTCAAAATAATGGAACGAAAACTGAAACAGAAAAATCAGAAAAGAACAAGCGCAACAGAGAATACACGGAGTCCAAGTTAGAACGTAGAAACAAGTACAGAGAGCTCAAGAAAACTCTGAAGGAAGTTTGGACGACAGAAATTGAGAGTGGAGAGGACGAAAACGTCAAAATCAAGGAAAACATGGATGTTCCCTCTCACTATAGGAAATTCACAATAGAGGATAGGAAGGTGATATTAACCCCACCTATTCGAGAGAGGAAGGAGAACGAATCTTATGACGGACCGGAGGATGCAAAAAAAGTTGATTTAGCAGCTCCAGGTGAGACGCCTAGACCGGTGTACATAGCCACAGATTTGTCTCCAAGCGAGGAAGAGAGACTTTTGAGTCTTCTCAGAGAGTATAGGGATGTGTTTGCATGGTCTTATAAGGACTTAAAGGGAGTTGACCCATCGATATGCCAACACTCAATCCCACTGAAACAAGACGTAAAGCCTAGCAGACAGAGACCATACACATATAATGATACTTTTGCTAAGCGAATCAAGGAGGAGATAGATAAGCTAATGGAAGCTGAATTCATATACGAGATTGAACACACTGATTGGGTATCGCCGATCGTGGTAGTACCTAAGAAGAACGGAAAACTCCGAGTGTGTGTCAACTTAAAGAAAGTGAATGCTGCAACAATCAGGGACAATTATCCCCTGCCGATAACTGATCATGTTCTAGAGCGTGTATCAGGGAAAACAGCATACTCCTTTCTTGATGGTTTTTCAGGATATAACCAGCTAGCCATAGCACTGGAAGATCAACATAAAACAGCTTTTGCGACGGAGTGGGGAATTTATGCTTATCGGGTTATGCCTTTTGGTCTAACCAATGCTCCCGCAACCTTCCAGAGGCTGATGACGCATGCTTTCAAAGAATACTTAAGGCGGTTTTTAGAAATCTACATGGATGACTTATGTGTACATTCTCTACTGAGAGATGAGCATCTAGAACACCTAAGAAAAGTATTTGAGAAATGTAGGACATATCGCATTTGTCTCAATCCTGAGAAATGTGTGTTTATGGTCCGACAGGGCAGAATTCTGGGACATATTGTCTCACAAAACGGAATATCCACGGATTTAGAGAAGATAAAAGTTATAGTGGATATGCCTAGACCAACCAATGCGAAACAAGTACAAAGCTTTATGGGACATTGCAGATATTATAGACGATTCATTTACATGTACGCTATAATAGGCCAACCACTTTACAGGCTAATAGTGAACTTTGAATGGACAGAGGAGTGTGAGGAATCATTCAAGAAATTGAAAGAGGCACTCATTACTGCTCCAGTCTTGAAATCACCAGATTGGGAGAAGATATTCCATGTGCACATAGATGCTTCTGCATATGCAATAGGATGCATTCTGGCTCAGCCAGAAGAAGGAAACATGGATTTTCCTATCTGTTACGCCAGTCGACAGCTCAACCATGCAGAGAAGAATTACACCACAACAGAGCGAGAGGGATTAGGAATGATATATGCTGTGAAGAAATTTCGGCATTATCTTCTAGCCAACAAGTTTGTGTTTTTTACAGATCACCAAGCCTTGCTCTACCTAGTGAATAAACCATGCAATACCGGGAGAATAGTGAGATGGTTCATTATCTTACTGGAATTCGACTTCACGGTAGTAGTAAAGAAAGGAAAAACACATCTTAGAGCTGATCATCTTTCGCGATTAACGAATGGAGAAGACCCTATAGGAGTAGATGATGACATGCCAGACGCGTACTTGTTCAACATAGAAATGATACCTAAGTGGTCTCAAAATGTCGTTGACCTATTAACCTATGGAGGAGAGTTCGATAGAAGAGAATACAACCTGAAACATATTGCTATTCAGCAATCCAAGAATCTTCAATTGATTGCAGGAAGGTTGTATCAATTGGGAAATGATCATGTTTTACGACTATGCATCAATCCTGAGGAATATAATATATATCTGTGCGAAGCACATGTTCAGGAATGTGCATTTCATTGTTCAAGAAGGAACACATATAGGAATTTGTTACAATTGGGAGTCTATTGGCCAGGAATGAAAGAAAGCGTACATGCATATGTCACAGTATGTATTGTATGTTCATCAAAACCGCCAGCCGAGTATTCAACATTATATCAGATAATGATCGCTCCAGAATGGAGTCAGTATATTGTTGAATATCTCACAAATAGAACTTTCCCAGAAGGAACGTCAAAAGCTCGTCAGAAATCTGTAGAGACAGAAGCTAGAGATTACGCTTTAATAGGAGATCAACTCTATAAGAGAGGTAAAGACAACCAGCTTAGGATTTGCGCATCAGAGTCTGAGTATGTGATAATCCTGGAGCAAGCTCATGGAGGAGTAGGTGGAGGCCATTTCTCAGGTGATAAGACAGCAAAACTTGTCTTAGCCGCAGGAATATGGTGGCCAACATTACATATGGACGCTGAGGAATACGTTAAACGGTGTGATGACTGTCAGCGGACCAAAGTACCACTTAAAAGAGATGATATGCCGCTTAGACCAATGATGGGGGCAAGAGCTTTTGCAAAATGGGGGATTGATTATGTCAGACCCATTTCACCTCCTGCATATAAGACTCATGCACAATACATCATTGTGGCTACAGACTATCTAACAAAGTGGGTCGAAGCAAAATCAACTCAAAAAGCAGATGCCAGGACCACGGCACAATTTCTGTATGAATACGTCTTTGTACGATATGGATTGCCAATAGAAATTGTGAGTGATCGAGGCACACATTTCATAAATGAAGTGATAGAGATCCTTCTAGATGAATTCATGGTAATCCATAGGAAATCAGCCCCGTATCATCCACAAGCAAACGGACAGGCTGAAGCAACAAACAAAACCATATGCACGGTCCTTACGAAGATTGTATCTAAGTCGAGAACTGACTGGGACCAGAAGTTGCATTCAACATTATGGGCATATAGGGTAGCATATAAAACATCAATAGGAACGACCCCATATAACATGGTTTTTGGGCTAAATGCTATCTTGCCAATAGAATTCTTGATTTCAACCTTAAGGGTGGCTAAGGATCTAGAGTGGACAGGGCACGAGCTCTCTGATAGAATAGATGACCTAGAAAAGCTAGATGAGCTTCGCCTAAAAGCAGTAGCTTCCATCTACGCTCAAAAAAGGCGACAAAAGGAATTTTTTGATAAGCATGTGCGGACTAAAGAGTTTAAGGTTGGGGACTATGTCCTAGTTTACACTCTGAAACAACATGCTAAAAAGCTTAAAAAGCGAGGGATGGGACCTCTGGTGATTAAAGATCTATCACCAAGTGGAGCCGTCAAGCTTGCTACATTAGACGGAGAAGAAATGCCCAATTGGATTAGTGGATGCAGAGTGAAAAAGTATCTTTTGCCGCTAACCCAAGACATGCTTCTCAAAATACATCAAGAAAAGCTGCGTGTCCAGAAAAAGAAAAAGATTGAGGAGGAAGCGCAAGCCGAGGCGAAGGAAAGAATGGAGAAAAGAAGACTACTGCGTCAGAAACAGCGCAATGAAGGAGCAATATGAATAAACGCAGTTAGTATAACAGAAATGGGGAATGACAAAGAAGAACCCATCATTGAATGCAAAGTAGGAACCAACCAAATCAAAGCCAGAGCACTATTGGATTCAGGAGCTCAAGCTAACCTACTGTCACTCAGTTTGTATAGACAATTGACAAATGACACTAAACTACAAACTGCCAAGCAAGAGTTAAAAAGTTACTCTGAGAATTCAATCAAAACTGTCGGATGCACAGTTTTACATATACAGATTAACCAATATGTGTATCCTCATATGTTTTACGTGGTTGAAGACCAAGCTACACAACATCCATTATTGCTAGGACAACCATGGTAGAAGCAATACAATGCAATGATTGACTGGAGTTCTAAATCAGTGCTTATCAAATACGAAGGTGAAAGTCAATCAGTTAAGTTCACCAAAGGAGCAGAGCCAACTCCAAAGGAAGAATCCACGGACAAGGTCAAACAACAAACAGAGAAAAAGAAGAAGCAATGGCAACCAAAAGTTTCTACACAACTGGATTACTCTTCGACGAGGAATTCTCAACAGTGGATAAGGAAGACAAGCAATAATATAACAGCTCAACCTTGGAAAAAAACGGAGTCAACGTTGGTATGGAGACCAAAAAAGGCTGTGCTAGAAAACACAAACAGAGTCTTCAATACCAGACAACAGAGTAATCCCCGACAATCAAGGACAGTGAAACAAATCTGGATTCCAAAGCAGTTCATGACGTCACAAAGCTATAGCAAGCAAATTTGGATCCCAAAGATTTGTAAAAAGGAACTCCCTTCAATACAATCAACGGAAACTCCTAGGTATTTCAAGCCAAGGAAATCAACACACAGAACAAAGCAGGTTTGGGTCGCAAAGAGTTTGTGGCAAGCACAAGCAAAGCGGAAGCAGATTTGGATTGTGAAAAAAGACAACAAGGTAACGAAGAATCCATCTACTGATTCTACTACCAAATTGCCAAAACCAACCCAAAACCCGACCACCAATCCATCAATCAAACAAAGAGCAGCTTTATTGGAAAGACTGTTGTATCATCGCTCTACAATTGCATTGGGAACTTATGACCAAAACAACTACAATGCTTCACCCACAGACACTTCATAGTCGTCCGGGAGGACTCAGACTCGGAGGGGGGGAGGTATACAGGAGCTACAAAGCAGCTACAAGCGGAAAAAACAAAGAAAAACAAAAATTATATTACAAGGGCAGTGTCTTACATGATTTTGCAATTTTTTATGGTTGATTGCGGATATTGATAATATTTATGCCCTTATATACCTTGTTTTGCAACAAAGAAGAGATCAGATGATGAATTTGGGTCTCGAGATATGTAAATATCACTAAATAAGAGTGTTTTTGGAGCTAAAAAGTGGAAAAAAGTGGTAATCCAAGTCCAAAAATCACAAAGAAGTGTATATTCATATACACAGGGTTACCAGCTATTTATCGTGTATGTTTGGAATTTTTTGGCTTCAATTTGCTATTTTCCTTTATTTTTATGATTTTCTTAATAAAAATAAAAGAAAAATAAAAAAGCAGGTGAAATGAAATCGGAAAAAAGAAAAGAATAGACGGTGATGATCCTAATGACAAGGGCAACCCATGGTAAAAATGGGGTACAATTCTGAAAAAGTTGCGGAAAGCCTGAAATGACAGAATTTTGGCAAAGTGGACAGATTTCTCAGAAACATGTCAAACGGAGTCCAAATTGAGGAATTTCAAATCCTAAAGTGCATTTCACGACGAGATAGGAGCACATGTCAAATTTGGTAACAAGTGATCCGGGAAGCCCGAAGTTAAGTATTTTTCACTTCACTATCAAGCTCATTTCCACTATTACCTTCTTGGAGAGAGCAAAGAGCACATAGGAGCATCCGACCTTCTACCGCCCTCTACGACTGCTACGAGAGCTCAGAGGACACCAGACATGAGAGGTAGACTCGTTGCCATAAGCTTTTGATGCTTATCGTTAACTTTTGTCGCGAAAACTCACCAAAACCAAGAAACAAGAGCAGACGGGGAATGGGGAAGAACGCTAGGTAGGGGCACAACCGCCTAACCAAACCTTGCAAGAACTTAGAGGTGGGTTACCCTAACATAGGAGATGAGTTTCTAGCACTCAAAGCTCGAGAAAGAACGACTGGAAAAACCCTAGGTCAACAGAGCCTGCAAGAGGCAAACAGAAAAAAGTTGTCGGAACGACACAAAACTTCTCAGGAAGCTTAACAACATCGAGGGCAATGCAACCATGGAGTATCTCCGGGTTTGGATCACCAAAAGTAGGTCGGAACAACCGATTCGGCTGGGGACACACAAAGCGTCATTTTGGCATAACGGCTAAAATTGACGACCAAATGACATGAAACTTCACACGCAGTTTCAACTATACATGGATGACTTATGTTTGCAAGCAAAACCCAAAAGAAAGCTGATTCACTTACCGATGGTGAAAAGACGCTTTCGGGCAACCAAATGGAGAAAGATGGAGAACGGGGAGCCAAAGTCAAGTTCAACCGAATAGGTGGCTTCACAACATATCCAATGAGCTGGAAATGCAACTCTCAAGAAGAAAAGTTGAAGAAATTCAACTCCAAGGCAAAAAGACGACTTCGGAAACTGAAATGCCTATAAGGGGGCTTTTTAGCTAAACTGATGACTTTTTAAGTTGAAAACTAGTTAGCAGGGCTTAGGGCACTAGCACAAAGCATTCTTTGCACAAAAAGACCAACATTTCAAGAAAAGACATCATACACGTATGATGTCTCACAGCATGATTTTCACATCCATTTCAACATTTGAGTGCATAGCCTCATTCCACATGTTAATCACATCCTATGAACCAAGTATCATGAGAATTGGAGTTAGAAAACTCAAGGAAAACCAAAAAGACGCAAAGTAGGCCATAAAATTGATTTTTGGTCCTAATTTTGTCAAAATAACTCCAAACTCATTGAAACTTTGTAGGATTGTTGATTAACACATCTACAAGCTATCTGGAACCAAAAAGCACCATTTTGACACAAAAGACATCATACGCGTATAATATCTATTTGCACTTACAGAGCCAAAAATGCTCATTTGTCATCATACATCCATTATATATATCTAATACATGCTACATATGAAGTTTGGAACCATTTGGTCAAGTGGATCACCCCATTAGCCCAATTAAGAGAAAATCCTTCATGCAAAGCCTATTTTTGTCCCAAATCCAACATATTCAAGTCCAAACCAAGATTTGAGTATAAACAGTCCTTCACTAGCACATGGAGAGTCCACAGAACCAATCCCATGAAAAATTGATGAAAAAGACATCATACGCGTATGATGTCTCCAGGGCCATTTTTAGTCCAAATTCTATCCAAACTTGATAAATCCACTGAATAAGCCTATCTAAAGCCAAAACCAAGCTTATAGAGAAAATTGGTCCAAAAATGCACTAAAAGACATCATACGCGTATGATGTCTCACTATGTGATTTTGGCATCTAAGGGCTTCAACCACCAAACAGAAGTGTTCTACATGCCATTTGAAGGTGACCCACCAAGTTTTACCCAATTTGGATCATAAAATCCATTTCCCTTTCAAAATTTTGCCAAGAGCCTGAACTGGACTAAACTGGCCAAAACTTGACCAAATGGGATCCAAACTCAAATCCAAGCATATGACACTCATGTATACACTATCACCTACAAGCACAACCAATATGAAGTCATTCTGACACAAAAGACATCATACACGTATGATGTCTCAAGCATGTTTTTGAGCCCAGTTTGCATATTTTTTCACCTACATTGCATCCTTAGGCCCTGAATAGCTCATGTTTCAATTTTCAAGTCATTTGAATAGTTAAAAGCTTCATTTCGGCTTTCAGTACTAAAAAGACGCTAACTTCTGAAATTGGAGTTACAGGATCCATGGATTCCGCTAAGTCATCGGCAACTAAGAGAAAAAGACCAACCATCAAGGATGCTCTTGCAGAGGCAGAACCTTTTGATATTCCAACAGAAACCCTCAAGCCAACCAAAACTTGGGTGGAGGAAGCAGTACTAGAAAAAGAGGGAATAAAGATCTACCAGGGGACTTTCAGAGATCCTCAAGGGCAATCGGTCGATGTACCTATGATCCCACGAGAATTAGTGGACTATAGCAGATCAGAGAACATAAGCAGATACCTGGAAAAGGCTGACTTACATAGGTTCTTCACCTCGAGACCATCAGGCGTAGACACAAGAAGAGTGTATGAGTTGGCAACATCCATTCAGAAGGATGGGAAAGCCACGTTGACAGCCATGGATGGAGAAACAGTTGAAGTACAGATCACTCCACAGCTCATTGCAGATGCATTGAAGCTGCACAACAAAGGGAGTTCTGTCAGAGAAAGAAGGGAGGCCATAGAGGTCTATGGATCAAAGAAACAAAATACAACCTACGGAGATATGGCAGATCAACGAGCTGCAACCCTTTGCCGATTATACAACCAGTTTTTCCATGTGTGCAGTAAAAGACCGCAGAAGTATACTACACCACCCCATGCCATTGCGACAACCATCACATGGGCACTGAAGAGCAACGTGCCAAAAGAGGTGAATTATGCTCAATACATCCACGAGCAAGTAATCGCCATGCACAACCAGAAACCAAAGTACATAGGAGGAGGAGAAATCCTAACAAGAATAGCTTATGAAGCTATTGGAGCTAGAGATCAAGGGCCACGGATTCCCTCCCAGAATGAGTAGCTTAGAGAAGCCGATGAGGAGGAAGAACAGCAAGAAGTATCCAAGAGGGCGTCCACAAGAGCACGCCGAAAACTAGAAATAGTTTCAAAACATGAAGAGGCTGTGGACAAGCCGCTCAAGAAGAAAGCGAAGAAGAAGGCCGATCCCAAGCAAACCAAAAGTCAAAAAGCCGCAAGAATGGAAAGGCTGGTAGAGCAATTTAGAGCGGAAAGAGCTCTAAAGGGGGACTTCGAAGAAATGTGGGTGCCGGACCCCAGTAAAGTCGGAACCAGCTCAGCCAGGCCACATGTTGATCAATATGATCAATATATTAGAGCTTATGAGGAGTCGGATGCCATAATTGAGCAGCAACCTGTCGAGCCTTATACTGAAGAGGAAGTACAGCTTTTAAAAGCTGAGCTGAAAAAGGACGACAAGGGGAAGAAGAAAGTAGATGAGTCTACTGAACCTCAAGAGAAAGACGGGCAAGCAAACAAAGGGAAAGCCAAGATGACTGAGGACAATCAGCCCTCTTCTACTGTTGTACCAAGCCCGAAGAAGATGGGAATTATTGTGGAGGAAACCACAATAGAAATAGAAACAGAAATTATGGAAAAGCCGGAGGCCAGGACCAAGGAAAAGGAGATAGATCCAGTTCAGCAAAAGAAAGATGATTATGAGGATCTGGTAGCGATCGGATACAGTGAAGAAGAGGCCCTGGAGGCAGTTTATGGGATATCCCTACGGAAACAAGATGATCGGAAAGGGACGAAGGAAAAGACAAAGGGTACAATGGAGAGTAAAGAGAAAATGGACGAGCCGAAGCCATTGGAGGTGGTGACAGAAAGAGCTGTCAAGTTGACAGATGAAGATGAAAAAGACATGCACATGGTGCATGAACTGCTCAGCAAGATTAAAGAAGGATGCCAGGACCAAAGGAAGGAGAGAGAATAGGTAAAGCCTACATGGTGAAAACCCTAACGGGCACCATCAAACTCTTTACTGGCTCTCCTGACCTTTCGTGTCAGATGCTAAAGAAAATCTGCAGGACTCTCTTAGCATGCATTGAAGTGTTCGCGCCAGATAAAGCCACGACCTCGAGTCTACTATCGACGGCCGACACAGTGACGGATATGATGTATGATCTTTCATTGCAGCCATCACCAAAGATGTTACATCTCTTATACCAAAGAATTATGTTTTTGCCTAGCTTCCACATGCAAACATTCGAAGAAGCTTTCTACACCGGTTTTTTCACTCACGAAAGCAAAATATTCGGCCCAACCTTGACCATCGGCAACCTACGCTACGAATCACATTTGCAGATGCTCAAGACGACAGGACTCTATTGACCAAGCCTAAAAGTCATGTCAGGGACGACATGAACGCGGAGGGGGGGAGTGTTGAGCCAGCAGAGGATCACACCCACATTTTTGCTCACACCCATCATTTTGTAACCATTGATTGTAATAAATGTCTTTCCGACATTAATTTTGATTTGAGCCATTCATTAAGTAACGGGACTCAATTGAGTTTCCAGCTTGTAATCCCGAAGTAATTTCACCTGTTAATGTAAATAATTAGAGATGTTCTCACCTCCAAGGCTGAGGTATATAAGCCAAAGTTTTGTAACCTAAAGAAGATTCAATTATTAATCAAAGTGAGTTTTTGAGCGCCGTGACTGTGTCTGAGAGAGAGAGAGAGAGAGAGAGAGAGAGAGAGAGAGAGAGAGAGAGAGAGAGAGAGAGAGAGAGAGAGAGAGAGAGAGAGAGTCTTATCTCCTTGCTACGCGAGCTACGGGACCGCCATTGGAGAAGCGACACCGCCATTGTGTTAGCAACGGCGAGAGCTACGCACTGATACCAAGAGTGCGCGTTATCGGCTTCTATGTGTGGTAAGTTCCTACGAGCTTCGGTGTGAGTTTTCTTCCAACTCGTGTGTCGGAATAGAGCGTGCAGCATATCTATAGAACCACAACGAGTAGAGCTACACATTAGTACCATCGGGGTCAAGTTTCGGTCACCTGTATTTTTTGGCCTGTCTTCATACACGTTTACCGCACGGAGTGGTTATAGGTTGATTTTGCAGTTCAAGTCTTTAGGGTGTTGTTCTTACCTAGTGTATAGACTTCCCCTTGAGTTTGAGATCGATTCGATGATTCTAGATCGTGTTTCGTATAGCATTCGTTCGTAGTCCGGATTTCAGTCACTTGCGTATTTTAGAACTTAGATTTGATTTCCTTAGTAGTGATTGTCATTAGAAGGTCGAGTAGGTGATTTGACACCCACCTAGTTGTTTCCATGCGCCTGCGGGTCAAGCTCCGTCCTCGTCTGACAAATTCTGTTGTTGGTTGAGTTCTCGCTATTTAGCTTCCGCTAGCGGCGTAACCGCCTTAACACTCCCGTATCTAATAAGGCATTGTATAGTACTTTCCCATAGGGGCTATTTAGCTCAATTGGGTATCATAGGGGTGGCTCAGATTCTAATGAGTCGTTGAAAAATGCTTGCGTGATTCCCAGATTAGCCTCTCGTTGGCGTCTAAGACGTTGTTGTCGTTCACGAGCCTCAACTCTTGCTTGGATTTTTCTATGCTCTACTTGTTCCTTGGCAGCCGTCTTTTGATGGATGGCTTGCAACTCTTCCTGGCTTAGAGGATCATAATATCTTTGAATTTACTCCCATTAAGGAATCCAATGGTTTCAACTCCATCTAGAGTCTCCACACGAATGGTCCCTTGCGGGGTAATTTCACACACTCGATATGGTCCCTTACCAGCGTATTTCAATTTCTTCTTTTCATTACGTACCCCGTACATAAGAACTTTATCACCAACCTTGATGTCTTTATCCTTTAAATGGCTATCAAACCACTTATTTCTCCTATCCTTCTCCACTAGAGCATTTCGCACAGCTAATTGCCTTTCTTCATCTAGCCTTTCCAGGATATATAATCGCTCCACTAAGGGGTTACCATCCCAACCTTCTTGAGAAGCTACTCGAAGACTAGGAATGACAAACTCCCATGGCATAACTGCTTCTTGGCCATACACCATTTTAAACGGTGTGCAATTAATAGCAACTTTATACGCAGTACGATAAGCCCATAAAGCTGATGTAAGCTTTAGGTCCCAATCAGTGCGATGAGCCTCGACTGTCTTTGTCAAAATGGAGATGAGAGTTTTGTTGGTACTCTCAGCTTGGCCATTTGCTTGGGGATAATAGGGTGTAGACTTGTGGTGAGATATCATGAAGTTTGATGTGAGTTCTTTTATTACTTCATTTATAAAATGAGTTCCATTGTCACTCACAAGTTCAAAGGGGCATTCAAAACGTGTGATAATGTTCTCAAAGAGGAACTTAGCTGTTGTTTTTGCATCCGCCTTTCGTGTTGCTTTTGCTTCAGTCCATTTGGTTACATAGTCGGTAGCCACAATGATATATCGTGATTGCGTGTTACGTGCAGCCGGACTAATCGGTCCTACGAAGTCTAATCCCCACTTTTCAAATGGTTGGGTTACCTTGATGGGATGTAGAGGCATCCTATCCCTTCTTTGTGGCTTGTTGAAGCGTTGGCATTCATCACATCCCTTTGCAAAAAGTGATGCATCCTTAAACAGAGTGGGCCACCAATAGCCTGCTGTAAGATCTTTCGGGCAGTCAACTTTCCTGAAAAGAGACCACCAGCTACGCCCATGTGTGCCTCTTGTAGAATATATAAATACTCATCCTCGCGGGCACAGCGTCTAAGAACATCATCTTTTCCTCTCTTATAGAGAGTTCCAGCCAGTAAGCAATAGGGTTCGCATTCCTTGATTAATTTTTGAGCTATATCTTTTCGCAGCTCTTTGGGTGGAAAACCATTAACTAAGAAGTTAACAATCTTTTCACTCCATTCAGGCATTGTCTCAACAATGAACAAAGGAGTATCAGGCAATTCATCATCAACCCTCGTAGGAGCTTCGCCATTAGGGATACGAGATAAATGATCCGCCATGACACGTTTCCTCCCAGGCCTCACAACAACGGTGAAGTCAAACTCAAGAAGAATTAACAACCATTGTGTAATTCGACCCGTGGAACACGGCTTGTTTACCAAATATAGCAATGCTTGATGATCAACATAAAACACAAACTTGGTAGCAAGAAGGTAATAGCGAAATTTCTTTACTGCGTAAATCATAGCTAGACCTTCACGCTCTGTAGTAGTGTAGTTCATCTCGGCATCATTTAATTGGCGACTTGCAAAGCTAATAGGGTAGTCCAATTTATGTTCTCCTGGTTGAGTTAGAACACACCCAATAGCAAAATTTGATGCATCAATATGCACATAAAAAGATACATTCCAATCAGGTGTTTGCAGGATTGGAGCACTTGTTAGGGCCTTCTTTAATAACTCATAAGATTGATGACATTCTTCCGTCCAGTGAAACTCGATAAGAGGCTTGTACAATGGACGCGCTATCTCGGCAAAGTTTAAAATAAACCTTCGATCATAACCAACATGGCCCCTAAATCTTTGAACTCCTTTATAGTTAGTAGGTGGTGGCAAATCGGCAATGGCTTTAATCTTACTCTCATCTGTGGATATCCCGTTCTTGGACACTATATGCCCTAGAATGACTCCATGCTTAACCCAAAATTGGCATTTGAAAGGGTTCAATGAGATGCGATAAAATCTGCACCTTTCAAATATTTTTCGTAGATATAACAAATGCTTCTCCCAAGAAGGATAAACACAAAGGTCGTCTAGGAAAGCTTCACAAAACTCCCTTAGAAATTCTTTAAACGCAGTGTTTATTAATCGTTGGAATGTAGCCGGGGCATTTGTTAAGCCAAAAGCCATAACACAAAATGCAAACACTCCAAACTCTGTGATAAAAGCAGTTTTAGCTTGGTCCTCTAATGCAATTGTGATTTGATTGTAACCAGAGTACCCATCTAAAAAGCTATAAGCTTCCTTGCCCGCAACTCTTTCAAGCACATGTTCTGAATATGGCAAGGGATAATGATCTCTCCTAGTAGCTGCATTAACTTTCTTGAGGTCCACGCACACTCTTAGTTTCCCATTCTTTTTTGGCACAATGACTATTGGAGAAACCCATTCTGAGTGCTCAATAGGGTATATGAATCCACATTGGATAAGTTTTTCAATCTCCTCTTGTACAATTTTGGCGTACTTAGGATTCATTGGATATGGTCGTTGCTGGACGGGTTTAGCAATGTTGATCATGGGAATTGTATGTTGCACCAGAGAAGGTGGAACGCCCTTCATGTCATGATATGTCCAAGCAAAGATATCCTTGTATTCCTTGAGGAGCTCCTTAAGTACAACCTCTTCAGTTTCGGTAAGGTCTTAAGCAATAAAGACTGGTTTAGACTCCTCACCTGGTTCTGCTAATTCTATCTCTTTAACTACCGCTGGACCATCATAGACTCCACTGCTTCCATTGGTAGGTATTCGTTGGGCTTTGGTATACACAACCTTTCACTCCCTCGTGGTATAAGATTTAAAATGTTCAGGAGCCGTATGTAAGTCATTAGGCTCTTGTCCTGACGGAGACCTTTCTTTTAGTTCTGCCTCCTTTTGTTGTTGTGCTAACTCTCGGTTTTGACGTCTTCTTATAGTTCGACTCAATTTCGGCTCTGTAACCTCCAATTGAGCGAGGTCAATGGGTCGCGGGCTGCACCACATGACACTCTGGAGATGTTCACCCCAATTGTCTACTAGCTTTCGATGAGCATCACATGCCCCTAGATAGCTAAGCCATTCTGCAGTAGATCTTTCCTTGTTTATCCTAGCTCTCACATTTGCTCGATATCGTGGTCTCTTATATGACCTTTGTTTCTTGTTAAGGTTTTGATTTTGGTAAATGTTTGAACTCGACTCGCCTGATAGGTCTTCGCTTGTATCTTCTTCACTCTCATATAAATTACCATAGATGGTCGTACTAGGCCTTGAGTGTTCAGTTTCTATACTTGGCTCACTCGATGTTTCCTCAGGTTTTGAATCCATTTCTCCCTGAGATTCCGTTTCTGATGTGTATTGGCCTGAAGCCTTTGAGGAATCATCGGTTTCACTCTCAGATAGGTGTGCCTCTTTCTTATCATCGGATGTTACATGCGCTACACCTAACATGTTTACTGGTGCAATGTGTGGTATATCTTCCCCATCTGGTGTTACCCAGGTTGTTCCTCTAGCTCCCCATGTATCTATAGTTGCCGCTAGGCGTACCCAATCGACATTGTCAGACTCAGCCATTCCGGGTAGGATATCCATATAAGGAGAGTTCTCCCCAATATCCGTGTCGTCGTTACACATGTAACAATACTGTAATGGAGCTGAGTGAATTGTTGTGTCTGATCGATTATCAATGATGAATTTATTTCCTAGAGGATGCGTTCGACCACTTAAAAGATCAACTCGAATGACAGAGTCTTGGAACTGTAAGTAGACATGGTTTTTGGACCAGTCATGCACCATTTTTGCTTCCCTCATGAATGGACGCCCTAAGATCATCTCAAATGACATAGGATGCTTGGAAAAATCCATAACAATGAAAGTCTGCCTTACCTTGTGTCCCAGGACCTTGATTCTGAGATCCTTTAGCATTCCAATAGACGTAACAATAGATCCATTAGCCATTTTTACCACTACGCTTGTGGCTTCAAGGTGAGGTCTCCCCATAGACTCCCAACAACTCTTTGTCACCATGTTGACTCCCGCACCACCGTCAAGGACCCCCTTTACAGTTAATCCTTTAGTAGTGATTGGTAGAGTAGCATTAGATTCATCACCTTCAAAGTATTGCCCCAACTTGTTAACGGGTATTTCAATTACAGATTCATGTCCCGCTAGGTCAGATGGTGGTGCTAAATGTTCCTCATCATTCATTACCGAGTCAGGTTTGTTCATATGTGCAAACTGTGGTAATCCAGCCTGTAATTCTCCATTGAGGAAGGCTCGAAGAGCTGAGACTAGCTCGGGGTCTTTATATAGTTTGGACATGATGGTGGTTCTAACTTCTGAAGACATGAAATCCATCAATTTGGCAACATTTAATGGCATCTTGTGGGACGTAGGACCCTGACAAGAGAATGGTGAAGATGGAATCTCCACTTCCTCAAGGGGGTCGGGCATTCCCTCACCAAAGATTCTCTCTAGTAGGAAAGGTGTGTGTCCACTTTCAAATGTCCTACCCTCACTCTCTTCCCGAATGATACTGGGTATAGCTAACAGCCTGTAGTTCTTGTGAGGTTGAACTTGTGTGGGAAACACGGTGTCCGACATTTGGATATGTTTGGGTTCAGGTTCTAATTTTCGTTGAGTTTCTTCCACCAAACCCCTCAGTTGTTGGACTCGTTCAATTTCCACTGTTGGGTTTGGATAGGTTCCAATCTTTCTCTTGCAATCCTCATTTTTTGTCTCTCGTGGCTTATCTTGGGGGTTCGCAACTGGGTGGTTTAACTTTGAATACTCTTTTGGTGTTCGTCGTAATTCCCTCTCGTGATCCTCCTCACTGGATTTTTCCTTTGTAGTAACAGTTTTGGTCTCCGTGGTCTCTATCGAATCTGAGTCATCCTCCGGGTCATTCATATACACGGGTTGAACTTGTGTGGGAAACACGGTGTCCGACATTTGGATATGTTTGGGTTCAGGTTCTAATTTTCGTTGAGTTTCTTCCACCAAACCCCTCAGTTGTTGGACTCGTTCAATTTCCACTGTTGGGTTTGGATAGGTTCCAATCTTTCTCTTGCAATCCTCATTTTTTGTCTCTCGTGGCTTATCTTGGGGGTTCGCAACTGGGTGGTTTAACTTTGAATACTCTTTTGGTGTTCGTCGTAATTCCCTCTCGTGATCCTCCTCACTGGATTTTTCCTTTGTAGTAACAGTTTTGGTCTCCGTGGTCTCTATCGAATCTGAGTCATCCTCCGGGTCATTCATATACACGGGATCCTCTCTTGTCCCTATGTTAGTCTTTGAACTAGGTTTTGAGCTAGAAGCATTAAGGGATTTCTTTCTTCATGTTTTCTTCTTCCTCGCTCGGCCAATGGATGCAACATCTCTCTCTTCGAGGATGTAATTTTGCTTTTGGAGCATCGACCGTGTGAGTGCATTCACTGGTGCTATGTTTATAGTTGGTGGTGTCCCATCAACAATCTCTATTAAGTTCAATGGTGTGATTTTCGGTGCGTTTGAATTGTTAGGACACTGTGCGATCAAATGATCTATGCCACAACGATTACAAGTGAGTATTGGCATTGCCAATGCACTCCCTTGACTTGTTTGCATTAGTGCAACATTCTTTTGCATTCTAATGGGGCACTCAGCTACTCGATGTGGTCCACCACATTCGTAGCACTGAAGAGGTGGTCTCCTGGAAAAACTATTAATGTTTTGGCCTCTTGCTGCTAGCGCAGTAGCTTGATATACCGGTTTGATTTGTCCCCAATGGTCTTCCATATAGTACATGGGACACTCCTCAAGCATGTCGACTCCATAGGTGATACTAGAGTCTATGTCCTCTTCGCAATCTACATAAGTACTAGATGACTCGCAACCTATTTGGTTCATAGGTGTAACTCTTGGATGAGGGGGTTGCGGTCCTAGCACTGGAGGTGGCAACGGTGTGGTTTGGACCACATTTTGGGTTCTAGGGACCATGTGCTGTAATGGCAACTGTTGCTCCATGGGTGGGGTAGGCATCAATGCAGGAACTCGAGGTGAGTCTGCCCAAGCTATAGGCGGTCTATTTTCCATGATGCGTTTAAGCATTAGGCAATCCTTCGCTTGATGGCCATACCTACCACACGTGTTACAAGTCCCGTTAAACTTTACTCTGAAAGTAGGGCATTCACTCGTAGTATGTGGGCCCAAGCAAATTGAGCACCATTGTTGCTCCCTTCTTGGATACATATGAGTGTTTTGTGGAGCACGATTACCCCTAAGGCTTTCTTGGATGGCCTTGGTGAGATGTGCCAAAGTCATCTCAGATATCGTTTGCTCTTTCACGATTGGCTTTATCTTCATTGGCTCATGCCTTGACGCTTGCGAGCTACTAGACTTCGGCTCGGCAGACACTCTTTCTCCTGCAATCCTGCAATCATTAAATTATCCTCCAATTGGATTGCATTCATGGTGACTGCTTCCCAAGTAGTGATACCTCTAATGACTAGGCCATCATAGATACTTTCATGTCGTAGTCCCCTAATGAATCTATCGAGCAATTGGTTGTTGTTGAATCGCTCGTTTGGATTGCATCGAGAATTCAAATTCTTTAGGCGACTAATGAAGTCTCTCACGGATTCACCTTCTTCTCGTTGGGCTTTCTGGAGCTGAGAGGCTACACCCCAAAGTACTCCCTCTCATATGTATTCTTTTAAGAACAGTCTCCTAAGAGTAGAGTAGATCGTTTTCTCTTCTACTCTTAAGGTTCTATACCAATCTCCAGCCTTTCCGCTTAGGGTCAAACTCAAAGCCTTACACTTATGTAGCTCATTGTGCTCTTCCAAGGAATCGCACACATGTTCAAAGACTTCCATATGCTTTCTAGCATCTCCATCTCCACTGAATTTCTGTGTGAGCTTAGCTACTTGAACTGCCTTGCTCCTAGGCTCTCTATCAGGTGCACTACGCATGTTTTCCGCAATAGAGCGACCGATAGTTTGAGCAAATGCTGCCAAATCTCCTATTTGAGTAGGTATAATGGGTGTATGTGCTCCTGGAACCACATGTGAGATGGGAGTTGGCCTTGGCCTTGGCATACGCGCGGCTCTTGGGTCCCATATTTTGTATGGTGGTGTACCAGACGGTGGTCCAAAGTTTACAGGCGTGGCCCTAGGCATAGGGGGTGCCTGATATGGCATGTTATTATTAAATGGCATGGCTCCACTTGTATAAGAGCTTGGATAATGCCATTGTGGATTGTAAGCTCTTGGAATAATCGGAGGTGTAGGAGCTACATGAGGCTGAGGTACGACAGGTGCACATGATTGATACATACATGTAGGTATAGTTGGGGGCACTGTGTTACTAGGCATCGACGCAGTATTAACAAATGAAATCCATGGTGTACTTCTTGTCATGCTCACCACTGGGATATGCATGGTAGCCGTAGTGTCATTAAGAGAAAGATGAGCTAGATCTGGGAAGGTAAAGCTGCCACTTGTGGGCTCAGATTGTACTGAGGCTCCTGGCGAAACAACATATGGAGGATCAATGGGGCTCACTGAGGGAGTCTCCATTTGTGATAGGGTTGGTTGGTTGGCTTTTCCCGTATCCAAGAATCTCATTAGGCCTGTTGAAGGCATGTTGATCCCTGTGTTCTGTCTTTCTAACTCGACAATCCTATGGAGGACATCACGGACTTTCTGTTGTTGCTCACCTATGCTAGTAGCACCCGATGTGGATTGTAGAACATCTAACCAACCCACATGATAGGTGTGTCCTGTGTACCGATCAGTTAAAGCTTCTGGGTCATACTCCCAATTTTTGTTTAGGAATCTCCCATCTAGGCCTGGCATGCTGGAGGTTTCCCTCGAAGTGGAAGCATTATTGCTCCCCATTGCTTGCCCCTCCGTGACTGCTACCTTGGGAGCACTTGGTTGCTCGGCTGGCATGATTGTTGTCATAGGAGCCTTTGCTTTCAGGGCTCGACTTTGTTCTAGCCTTCGTAGGCTCTCAATTTCCCTCTCCCTTGTTGCTTGCATATAGCGTTTGATCTCTTGTACTTCGGCAAGACTCCTACCATCGGGTAGTAAAACCTCAGAGGGAGATAGTCCTAAAGGATCAGGAGGTGCAGTGGATGGAACATTCACATGCACACTCTCAAGAAGCATAGGGTCTATTTTAGGCATGAATGACGAATTTACCTCCCCACTCCCTTCATTTATTTCATTAACCGCATGTTCGAAGCGAGTAGCTCAACTAAGGGTCTCTTTTAAGCGGCTAAACACGCTGGACCCGGGCTGTGGGCCCATGGCATGCATGTCTTGACTTGAACTATCAGGGTTTGGTGTGGGATACCCCTCCATGACTTCGTAGTCAGAGGAAGAATCACTAGACGCGATATGAGGATCTTGGGTCGCGCTACCTTGAGTCCCAGCCGAAGGTCCAGAACCTAGGGTGGAGGAATAATGGGTACCCGCGTAAATGGAGGCACTACCGATATGCTCGTGCTCTAACACTCGTCCAGAGCGTAGGTTCATATGACTTGGATCCCCTAGAAGTGTCAATGAGTGCCCGTGAAGGCTGCTCACCTAGTAATTTCGGGTGTTTTGCAACCCAAGTCTTTTCTTATTTATTTATTTTTTGATTTTTTTGGTCCTTTTTTTTTGACCGAGCTATAGAATAGAACGTATGATAGCTCAAAACGAGCGTCTCGGTCAGAGGAACGTGCCGTGCTTTACAGCCCTCCGTTTGGTCACTTTATCCCTAAAACCGTCAATTTCTAGTAGGGAACTAGGCCCAAATTAGAAAGTCTAAGGGTGTAAGTCGGAAGAGAAGGGAGGAGAGTGGAGGACTTGCCCCACATGCTCTCATTCCCTCTTGAGGAGGTAGGGTATATATATAAGAGTGAATCTAGTATATATGATAGGACTGAGGCCTGGGCTTGGGCTTGGGGAAATGATCCCGATCCCGATCAAAATTTTAGCGTAGCCCCCTAGTCACTCACGCTTAAATCGATTTTTTTTTAAAAATAATTTTTTTAATTTTTTAATTTTTTAATTTTTTAATTTTTTTGATTTTTTTTTAAAAAGGCGACGACCGCGCGCGGTTTAGGTGACCCTTTCTTGGCCACACACACTGTCAACACCTACCTAACCTCTCTGTCAACAGCTCACAGCTCACAGACAGCTCACTACCTTATCTACTTACTAACAGTGCTGCTAACCACTAACTAATCTACTAACTAATCTGTTAACCACTCTGATAACTGCTTACTGACAGTGGGCTAACTGTCCACCTACTTCCTCTCTCACTACCTTACTGTGCAAAGACTGTGTGCAGGCAAACCTTGACAGACAACTGTGTACAGACTGTGTGCAAACAGAAATTGCTAACTGTCTACCTGCTTATTCATTCACTGCGAACAAGCTAACGACTACTAATTGTGCAAAGACTGTGTGCAAACAGAAAACACAACATTATGCAGAAATCACAGAACTTGCAGACAATACAGAAATTAACAACTTGCAGAAAAATAACTCATTCCTCTTCCTCTTCCTCTTCTTTCCTACTACAAACAACTCATAGGAGAAGCACAAAGTGCCTCTTGGGCTTAGTGCAGGGCGATTCCCCGGCAACGGCGCCAAAAATGTGCGCTCCTTGCCTCACTGTCGAAGCAAGGGCCTTGCCTAACACTGTGTGCGAGCCATAGACGGCTCCAAGCACACAACTAGCTTAACTAGTAAGCTCAAAAGAGGGCAATGGTGTGTCACTCACCGCTCTATGCTCCTGCCGTGGAGGATTCCTCGCTGCGAAGAAGAAGGAGACGCTGCTACGTCGCGCTTAACCGCTTCACCGCCGTTGTGCCGCCGTAATGCTCGATCGCGCTCTCTCTCTCTCTCTCACACACACACATACACACACACAGACAAGGAGGTGAAGAAGAAGAAGATGGAGATGGAGATGGAGCAAGAGCACTCTTCTATGGCACAAATGAGAGAATAAGTGAATTTTAGGTTTAGTTGGCTTTTATATGAGCTCACCCCATTCACACTTGGGCACCCATGCTTAGCCAACTAATCCCTTGAATGTCCCAGTTAGAGTGCACCTCTCATCGGCGATCACTCTTACCCTTTTCCTATTGCACCGACAAGCCCGGTACCTGACTCTACCAAATAAATAATACAATGTCCACCGTAGGTTACAACGTTCGTCTCGTAGGTGATAGGGTGTCCGTGAGCCGTGAGGGTTAAAAAAGCACTCAAGAAACTTTGACAACTTCAAGTACTGATTGCCTTTAACCCCCGTAGCAATCTCTAACTACTTCTAATAGGCTTCGAACTGCTCAAGAAAAACCCAAAACTTTTTACTTACGTCTTGGCATAGCGCCCTTAGCTTTGCACCAGCCTCCATCGGAGTAACCACTCTTCAAAATTCCTTTAAAGACTGACTCCATAGCTCCTGCCATGAACTTTGATCCCCATTTTGCAATCCATCAAACCATACCTTTGCACGTCCATGCACTAGCAGAGGCACCATCTGCAGATTTTTTGCATCCGCCACCATATGCATCAATAGCATCCATAACTCAAAATCCGCTACCCAGTCTTCAGGGTCTTCAACACCTGTAAATATGGGGCAAAAACTTAGCTCCACCATCTCTGCGAGCTTCAAAACCAATCATCACATATTTCTCAACCATCCACCATTAATCTGTCGCCTTCAAACACCGCTTTCCATCTTCAAATAGGAGCATCAATGCACTCCTCAATGGGGGCACCAGAAGATGGAAAAGGGGAAGGGGAACACACCTGGAACACAAACAAACGCCTCCCTATAGTCCAAGATATACACAACACCCCAATCCACTAGATCTCACCTTCACACACAACACAATCCGCAGGCAAACCACCATTTGCACACAATCATACACGCATGCACTTGTTGCAAACACCACAAACATGCCCAATCATTCCACCATGCCCAATTCACTACCTTCACCACATACACAACCTCTCTCAATGTCTCTTCACACAACCGACCTTGGGGGGCGCACCTGCCAACACACGTCCATAAATGCATACACACAAGCAGAGAAGAGAAGGGGGAAGGGAAAATCAACACAAGTACATGACAATGATGGATTCTCTTCACAAAATGACCATATACAACATTGTTCCAAACCGGCACACACTTTGGCAATCTCAACACATGAAACTTGGTAGCCCTCTTGGCTCCGCATCCACACAACCTCGCTCAACAATCTCCAATTGACAAAAAACAATGGCCTCTGCAGAACTAGCCAAAATCTCTTACAATCTGGAGAGAACCTCCTCTTATAGGAGAGGGAAACAATAATAAATAAAAAAAATGGCTTTCTAGCTGGTGTTGTTTATCTTGAGCTTCTTTTAGCATTTTCATTGCATTGCATACACTTGGAACATCACATTTAGTATCTATGCATGATGCTGACAGCTCAACCGCGTTCCATTTTCAACTCCATGTGGACCACCTCTTGGTTGTTACTCTCATCCAACTTCCACTCTCCAAGACCCTGCAGGTGAACCATCTCTCCGGCCTATGGTTGTCACGGCGGCATGACAAGCCATGGGACCCCACCCCCTCAATTAAAAGATATTGGCCGTTAGTGGCCGCCAAAACCATTGCCTATAGAACTGCCACATCATTAGTACGCTCACAACACCGTTTGATAGTGTTAGTCCATCGACGACCGTTGCAGTGCCCCGCGCCACCTTCCCCATCAAAACCCGTGCCAAGACCACCACTAGCAGCACTACAGCCATAGCCGCCCACGGGAGAGCTCCAAGGAGCTCTCTCTTCACTTGACATGGCACTCACGTACCCAATATACCCCAACTCTCTTGGTTGAGGCCCCACGTGTGGGGTTTTCACCTATGCCACATGGCACTCTCGCAAGCATTGGGCCTCCAAGGCTCCCAAAAATCCATCACATCTCCAAAAAAACTCAATTTTTTGTCCCAATATCATTGCACTATAATTTGATGCTTTGTGATTCAACTGGTGAACCGTCAAAATTTCCTCCATGCCTGCTTAATGGACTTTGCTCCTCTCAATTGGCTCCACCTTTCAACACCCCGAGGGCCTCGAAGGATGCGTATATAAATGACCAAAAACCATCAAATCCTCCTCCAGAACAATTGATCTGAAAATCAACAGGCTATAACTCCACAACCATAAGCCCGATGGATGAGCCATTAATTCTTGCTAGCTCCATATGTTGTTCACTACCTCTGCAAAATCGAAAAAGCTTCACAAAAATCATGATGACACATTTCCCAAAGCGAGGAAATTGGCTCAGAGCCGGCCCCCGCAAACTTCAAATGATCATATCTCCCTCATTTTGGCTCCGATTGAGGACCAACACACTCCACATCACAAGCTCTACACATCCATTGAAACCTCTTTTGACCACCTGTCACCTGCCCTGCCCATCTCAGATTTGCAATGCACTCCATCTTCAAACTTCCATATCTTGCACCTTGTATCTCTGTTTGATGAGCCATCTATTCCAGCGCATAGATCACTTCAAGCACTACATGCCTAAGCAGAAAAAACATTACTTCCAGCTTTTTGTTTGCCATCTTATGAGGCCGTTTTTGGAGCCTTTTTGGCCTAAAAAACCACATTAGACATACACCTCTTCTACCGCCTGCCATCCCAAGATCTTTGTACCTGATTCACCCCTTCTATTTGCACATGCTATTCCATCCATACCTGCTTGTGCCATCTTTAACGATCGACATACTTTGGTTGCACCACCATTGCCTTGCTTTTGTAGTAGAAGATAAGATATCCATTAGGAGATTGTATCATCCTTGGTTTTGCTTGGCTTCTATTGGTTCTTAGTTGTGATTACTTACCTTTGGGTGGAGCCTTGTGCTACATGACTAATCTTAGTTGTTCAAGGTTGAGCTAGTACTTTTGGTAGCCATATTTGAGAGTTACCTTCATAAAATTCTTATGCTTCAAGCACATGGGATTCACCATGGAAAACTTACCGCATCACGTAAGTGCAAGGGAGGGGTTTTTTTTTACAAGTCACATAAGCGTATAAGTTGGGGACAGGCCCCCAATAATTTATCTCCCAGACTTAAATATAAGGGAGGAGGGTATCATATTTGGGGGGGGGGGAGTGAGAAAAGGAAAAATGAGAGGAAGAATTTGTGTTTCAAAATCTTGGCTTCCCAAAAGAGTTTACTCTCAAACTTATGAGTCAATAGCTACAAAGATACATGCAAGAACTAACACTCTTTTGTATCAATCGCTTCTTCTCTAATTATAGTTCATTTGCCGAGGGATGAAAGCTATAAAGAGTTTGTATAAATGCAAATTTACACGGAGAACCTAGCATAACGTTATAACCATGTTTTTTGAGTAATTTAGATGGGTCAAAATTGGACAAGTACCCAAAGTGCAGGGTCATCGAGCACATAGTTTGAAAGTCAAACTACGACACATTGAGGGTACATCTAGCTATCAATAGAAGTGGTTCCTTAAAACATTGCCAGTCACTATGCTACACACTCCTTGATGACTAGTTTTACTCAATTAGATAATGTGAGACCTACATTTTATATATAAGATAGGGGTATGATAGTTTTTTCATTGATTGTCATATAAGCGTAGAAAGGGGGTCATATTTCCTAATATGAGTCGTACATAGGGGTTTTACCAATGTTGTCCGCTCGCAGATGGCCTCTCGTTTCGCATCTAGAGTAAATCCCCCGGGGCTTCAAGTAGCTTGATTGGAATCATCTATTGCTTCACAAGTCTTTTTTGGGTAGCTTGGTATAAGTATGACTTAAGTACCTGTTAGGTTTAATGGCCATGTGGCCGACCGCCTATCACTAACTGTTACTAACCCTAAGTGTACAGCTATATACTTGTGTGAGCTGCTAACACTAAGTACAATGTTTATTGTGCCTTAGTGCATAAGATAGAGAAGAAAGAAAGAGGGTACACACTACGTGATGGCTCTCCCCCTTCAACCTGTGTGTGCGGCTATGGTGGTGTGTGTGTGAGTGTGTGCGTGCATATTCCTCTTCCGCTGTGCTCCCGGATCCTCCCCTTCATCTGGTATCAGAGACATCTCATTCTCGAAATTGTTTCTACGTGTGCATGCAATTTCATGAGTGCAAACAAGATTCCAATTTTGCCATTGGCAAATTCAGCTTTTTGAGAGCGTTTCCATCAGGCGTCCTGGGGTTTTACCTCAATTTCGGAGCCATTCGAGCCATCAAAAACTTCATTCAAGCTACGGTTCAGGAGCTGAAAGTTTCAGCCCTCTTTTGGTAGTTTGTGCTTCAGAGCTTCCATAGCCAGTTACATGTACCATTGTTGCAGTCTCTTCCATCTATGAGAGCCCACGGCTCATTTGGGAGTGTGTAGCCTTTTTCGGAGTGTCCTCATACACACACATAGAGTGGGAGTTTGACGACATTGTCTTCTTTGACTACAGATACAGATACATGTATAGGTACATAGAGTGGCTTGGTTAGCCTTCTCTGTGCTTCTCGGTCTCGATCTTGGCTTTTTCTATGGCATCGACATCAACTCACAAGCTACATGTTTCAGTGCTTGCGATACTCTAGTTCCAGTGCGATCAATTGTTTATGTATACATGCATATGTTGACACTTTTGACAGTGTTTGAGCTCTTTTGAGAGTGGTTTGACTCCCCGCAGGGATGTTTATTTGCATGCACATGCTTTTGCACCCGTTTGAGCATCGTGACAGACTTGTACATCTTTGTGTATACTGCCATTATGCGCTTTTGTGGAGCCATCTTTCGGCTAGTACGACAGTCCCGGCCATTTCTGAGACTTGGTCCAAAAGATAGCCATTTTTGAGACTTGGCTATACGTTTTGCTGCATAACCTACGTTGTTGAGGGTCAATAGTGTGAGTTTTTTATTGAGCTGGGATATTCTCAAATGTGGAGATACCTTCGATGATACAGGTAGATGGAGCATCCCTTACGAGGCCTCGCCAGAGGACACATATAGAGTGATATAGGTGCTTTTGACGCCGAGTTGGTGGTCTATGGTCAGTTTGACAGTTTATGCACCTCACTTGGTCTCTATACAGTGTGCTTTTGAGAGGCATTGGCCTCTTTTATGCTTTGTTATAGACATACTTGGTCATTTTGTTTCATATTTTGGTTGACATAGTCCCAAATACAAAGGAGACTCTGCCGAAATTTTCCTAGAATCTTTTGGTAGTTTTGTCACCATGTCTACTAGCAAAGACTGTGATATTTATGACATAAAGAAGTTTGATGGTACTAATTTTCAGCTTTAGTACAACCAAATGCATGATGTGCTTGTCCAAAAGAAGCAAAAGTTGCCTGTTGCTTATGCGGCTAGAACTGAAGATATACACATGACACAGTTTCAGTGGAAGGAGCTTGATGAGCTATGTAGGTCTACGATTAGACTGCACCTTGGTGATTTGATGTACTTTTTAGTGTTAGAATGCTCATGCTTTGTGGCAAAAATTGTGCGACACTTATGAAAAGGATACGGCTAGCAATAAGGTTTTCCTGATGCAAAAACTTTTCAACCTTCGTATGAAGGAGTCAGCTAGTGTTGCCAGCCATATCAATGATTTTGATTCTCTTTTTGCCCAAATTTGTGCACAGTGCATGACCATTGATGATCAGATGAAAGCAATCTTTTTGCTTTGTTTGTTGTCACCCTCTTGGGATATCTTTTGGAAAGCTGTTAGTAACTATGATCCTAATGGTACGCTAAAGTACGATGATATTACTAGTACACTTTTGTCAGAGGAGATGTGTTGGAAGACCATGACTAGCTCGCATTATGGCAAAGCTCATTATGTGCAAACGGATGATAAGCAACGTAAGGGACGTTCTTCTCAACCTGAGTCCAAGAAAGAGGGCAATAGAGATGCATTAAAGGATAGATCAAAGTCTCATGGTCTCCGCAATGTTCAATGCCATTATTGTGATAAGTTTGGTCACATAAAGAAGGATTGTTATGCTTGGAAGCATGACAAAGAGAAGGGCAAAGGTAAAGGCAAAGATTATGATGATAAAGATCGGTTAACATTGAAGAACTGAACATAGTTCAGGATGACAGTGATGCACTGAGATGGTCCAGGACGGGCAACAAGAAAGGCGACCTCTAAACACCCCTCAAGGCTCCCGTGCTGCTCAATTGGGACTAGGGCAACCACAAGCACAACACCACAACAAACCCACATCCAAATCCAAACAAGATAGGGGCACCACCTAGTTATGGTATGAGAACTAGTATGCAAGAGAGATTTTGTCACAACCAAGAAGATGCGCCACAAAACACACACAAGTAACCTCACACCAAGACACACACAAAATGGACCAGAGAGACCTAGATCAAAGAGAAGAGAGAGAGAGGAATAGATATTGCGTAATACTTTATTTGTGAATTGTAAATGGAGATGATTTGTTATGATGCTATCGTAGAGCTTGTACAAAACTAACTCAATGATTAGTGAATGCTAAAAGATTGCCAACACACACACACACACACTGTCTTAGGGTGTGGAAGAATTTCACCACAATACCCTCTTACAATGGATACAAAATTGGTAATCAAAACACACTTAAACACTTTCTAAAACAAGATCAAATGATAGAAACCTAAAATACACAAGTCACCTTGAATTCACCAAACCGTATTGCAAAAGTGGAAGGACAAAGATTTGAACGTTGAATCCCGCCTTTGATGCACCAAACCTCAATTTATTAATGATGGAGAAACATATATAATAGTGGTTTTGAGATTTTTGAACTCATGCTCTCTCACTTGCAACGTGTAGCTTGAAAGCTTCTCTCACACCAAAAGTGAAGCTCACAAAGTGGTTGCTACGCCTAAGTCTTTCCTCATGCATAGAGTGTTGGGGTGCTATGTGAGATATTGCAGGTTGTTTTACAAGAAGGAGAGGGGCCTATTTATAGGTTGGAGACCCTGATTAAGATAATTTGGAAATCCTAATTTACAAGCTAACAAATCACAATTATGATTTTTTTGAATATCAAAACATTGGGGGCCTTCTTTGTCTGCTTGAGTCATGGATGTGGGCTCAAAAGAGAGCATTATTGATGGTAGATAAGGTGAAAGTAGAGTTTTAAGAAGGACAGAGAGAGAGAGAGAGAGAGAGAGAGAGAGAGAGAGAGAGAGAGAGAGAGAGAGAGAGAGAGAGAGAGAGAGATTTACTATGCATATGTCTTGAGGTGAGGTGTCTTTTATGGTTAGGCCAATGGCTATTTTGTGTTAGTATGTTAGTGGTTAGTGTTAGTGATCACTAGAAAGTTAATGATATATTTACAATGGGTAGAATGAGGTGGATGGTTGGAGTAAGATGGTTGAATGAAGTGAGAAAATCCTTGTGATGGTGAAGCTTAAAGAAGTTTTGGACTTACTTGTGTAGGTTCTCAAAATAACTATCTATCCTCTTCTTCTTCTCTTCTTTATGCCACCACTGTCAAGGTTGATTATCACGATGAAAATGGTAATTTGATTGATGAGATCTTTTAATTTTTAGAGGTTAAGCATGGTTTACATGCTGAATTTTATGTATACAGAGAAGGGGTAAGATGGAATTGTACTTTGGAAGTAATAGAGAGAGGCATAGAGATGGTGTATGTACATGTAGAGCTCATATGAGAGCTATGGAAGTAAGAGGAGAGGTTAATGGTGAAGAAGGTGAGAGAAACCATGGAAGGTGCAGGTTTGAGTGAGGGATTGAGAGGAATGAGTGTGTGTGTGTGTGTAGAAGTGTGGAAAGAGGTGAGAGAAGACTATGGGCTACTTGTGAGAAAAGTGGATAGACTGGGGTCCACTCAAAAAATCATACCTCACAGGTGGTAGCTCCAAAAATTATGAAACTTTTTGAGGTGATTATTCAGCTCTTGGTCCATATTTTGTATTGGAATCACTACTTCAAATTTGGAGTGGAGATGGATAGAAAAAATCCCACCAAAATGCCTATTTATCTTCACAAAACAGTCTTCAATGGCCCCCCTTTTGTTGAATTTGCATATGGCTCCAAAGGTGAGCCCCTGCTTGCATTAGATCATGATCTAATTGATTCTTAAGGGTTTGAAAATATGCATGGTTGTGGATTATGCATAGATATAATATATGGATATGATCGAAAAAAAAAACAAGTTAGAATATATAAACAATTCACGGAATCTAGAACAATGTGGTCTATATATATACATATAAAATAAATATATAAAATTATAGGGAATCAAATGAGGAGGGTCCTCATTTGTTTTATTGATGTATATTTATTTACATGAGGTAAGAAAGAGTACCTGTAGAGAATAGGAATTTAGTGAAAGGCTATGACTGATGGTGGAAGATATTTTTGAGGTTTTTCCTTGGAGTGGATTCACACCAAAAATAAGAGAAGCTTGCATGAAAATATATTTATATGGAATTAAAGTATGCAAAATGGTAAGAAAAATTGTGGTAATGGTGAGTGAATGTAATAGCATACATAGGCAAATAACACACACCTAGGTAGAAATATTTAAATAAATACCAAAATAATTATGAAAATTCCATATATTTAGGCCCTATATACGATGCAATATTTACACACAAATGGACCATAATATATATTATTTTTTGAATATATTTAATTGTTTTGGCTCAACTAGCCCAATTACTAGTTAGCTGAGGGTTTTAAGGAGATATGGAAAAAATTCCCTAACTCACACATGTCTATGTACAATGAAAGGGTGAGGATAACCATAGTGTTGGAGTGATTTTGATAGGGTGAGGTAGCTCACTATGGAAATTACGAAGAGCCAAAAAACGGCTATCATTCCCCCCTCCCCCCCCTCCCCCAGGATGATGGTATATTCATGTACCATCATAAAGCATCTTTTGCAAAGAGAGTGCTTCTGAGTCCTTGACAAGATTTTCATTGTTTGGCCCCTTGGTATTTTGGCTCGAGTTACACTCATGCTTCATGCAACAAAAGTTACATGAGAAAGTTTCTCTTTGACAATTCTTCGGTAGATCCTTTGGTAGAAGGCTACTCAAACAGGGCTTCAGGCGATACCCCTTTACCTTCGTGGAGTGCTCTTTACCATTCAAGTCCATAAGCTGATAGTAACTTGAATTGAAAGCCTTCTTGACTATGTATGACCCTTGCCATCTAGTTTCAAACTTGGCATCAAAACGATTGTCAAGTCGATTGTCTTACCTTAGCACAAGCTCTCCTTCCTTGATGCCTTTGTCCTTGAGTTTCTTGTCAAGCTTCTCCTTTGCTTGTGTAGCTTTTCTTTTGTAGCACTCATAAGCTGCTTCTCTTTTCCACTCAAGCTCCACTAGTGTAAGAAGTCGATCCATCCATATCTCTTGATCATCTTGTGCACCTCTGCCATGAAGCCGTATTGTTGGGATGTTGAGCTCGATAGGTTGCAAAGCCTCTTGACCATAGACCAAGTGTAATGGTGTGAACTTCGTGGCTTCCCTATATATGGTTCGATATGCCCACAAGGCACCATCCAAGAAGTCATCCCACAACTTTGTCTTGTTTTGCACCATCTTCCTAATGATGCCTGCAATGACACCATTAGCCTTCTCCACCAAACCATTTGACTATGGGTAGTAGGGTGTGCTATGACGATGTAGTGTGAAGCTCTTCACAAACTTCTGTGAGTAAACCCTTCCTGAACCCTGGACCATTATCCGAAACAATCTCTAGAGGGATTTACAACAAATATTAGTGTAGAAAAACCTGTTCACTGTTTTTCCATTTACCCTTGCCACACTTTGAGCCTCCACCCACCTAGTCATGTAATCTATAGCCACTAGAATGTAGAGTTTACCATTTTTCGTTCTAGGAAAAGGACCCATAACATCAATGCTCCATTTTTCAAAGGGTCCATTTGCAATCACTATTTGCCTCGGGCCATGCACCAACCTTCTATTTCCATTTACCTGACAATTATGATAGCTTTTACACACCAATGTTGGACATCCGCATGCAAGCATGGCCAAATCTATCTCGCAAGCAAAATCTTCTTCACAGTTAATTCTTGGGCAAAATGACCACCACATGCCTCTTCATACAAACCTTTTAGAATGGCTGGAATTTCCTCGATAGTTGGTACTCTTCTGCACACCTGATCTTTTCCTCTTTGATAGAGGGAGTCTTCTAGGAAGAGATAGAAACTAGCCTTCTTCACGAGTCTCCTCTTTTGAGCTTTTGTGCGCAAGAAAGACTGTCAAAACATGTGTACAAATGACTTAATGAGACCTTCATACTTTTGTCAAACTGTACACTGCTATTGCACTGAATCCATCTATCATTACCCCTCCTTTGTAGACGTTGGGTTGGGGCATACATAGGCTGTAACCCAAAGGCCTCAAGGTAAAGCTACAATACAATTAGTGACTCTGATAGTTTATTCTCTTCCATCCACTTTGCATCCATAGGGGGAGAGTTCTTAAACTTCACCAAGTAGCATCTTTGCAACCTGTCCCTTAACTTTTACGTGTGCAAAAGGCTCTTGCCTCTGCAAACGAGCATAATTCCACAACACTGTGACGTACCACCCACGATCAAGTAAGCTCAAATTTCAAGATGATTTAGCGATGCGTCAAAGAATCCAAGCAATCTCCTTAGAGAATCGGCAACCAACGTCACTTGGTAGACCCACATCACTCCCACAGGAGATCTAGCGGCCAATCTACCACCATGAGACCTCTCCCTATCTCATCTTGGTTCATACTTGCAAACCCTAAAAACGAAGCAAAAATCATCCCTAATTTGACCACTTTTTGGCAGGGCGAACATGTGGAATTTTCAATCTATCCTGTGAAGAGGAACCCTCTTCCCTCGTGTCATCTGTCTTGTTAGCCATCGTGTAATTCCAAGTTATTGTACTCTGTCTTTACCCAAAACAACCGAGGCTCACTCTTTGAGGAAAAAGTGATTGATATCCCGGCAATGGAACCTTGAAACCAGCCCTTGGTGGGGCAGTAGGCATTGGCTTTCACCCGAAATTCTTTACTTTACTTTAGACACACACACGAACTTCACGAATAAGCCTGTGTGGAATTCAACACTTCAAGACAAACCACGGCCTGGCAGCTAGAGCGCTACCAAGCAGACAATGACACCTTGTTGGCCCCAAATACTAGCATCCCTTTCGGGAATTCTTTATTCTTATTATACTCTTACCATGAGACATTGTATACCTTGGCCAATGCACATCTTTAAACCATAAAGTAGTGTGTCGTACTCTGCTTCATTGTTGCTAGTTGAACCTAGTAGATTGACCTTCTCTTTCATGATCACTTCTCCACTTGGGTTGAGCAACATTAGCCCTCCCCCTACTTTTCTTGTGACTTGTCGAAAAGCTCCATCAAAGAATAAGGTAAAAGCATTAGGAATACTTTTAGGTGGTGGCAATGGTAGGGGTTTTACTTAAGGTACCTTAATCTCCTTCTGATGTACCCTATAAGTGAGAATCCCTGCCAATTGTGCACGCACACTATCTTCTACCTTGAAAGAGTATTGGAACTCTTGCAACTCCATAATCCACTTTGAGATCCTAGTACTAAGATTCAGTTGAGATGACACCCAAGGGAACAAATTATGCAGTGAGACTTACAAAAGGTTTTGGTAGCAAGTAAGATCTAAACGATGACTCCTAGCATTTGTAGCTTTTGAGCCTTAGGTGTGGCCTCTGGCTTTAGCTCGATCTTGTGTTGAGAATTGTCTACTCTATGCATGTCGGTGTAGCCTTTAGCAAAAAGCTTAGGAAACTTTCTCAGCACACATTTGAACTCCTCTTTTTCATCCTTTGTAAGTGTTGTAGACAACATACCTTCTAACATTCCTTCATCTTCCACATTTTGGTTCTCTTGGGATCCTACCTCCTCCAAACCTTGACAAGAGGTCTTTTGGTTATTTGGATTAAACCTTACCCCCATGACTTTGATGGAAGAATCCTTCTCCGTAGTGCTACCGCTATCTTCTTCTTCGGAAGTGCTATCAGTCCAGTCTTCCTCCGTCTCACTTTGCTATGATTTTTCATGGAGCTCCTCTTGACGTTGATCCTTCATGTCAAAGACAACCTTCTTATGATTGTCATTCCTGCAAATCAACTTTCCACTTTTCCAATCCTGTAAAGCTCGCATTTTCATTAGCCATGGTCTACCTAGCAAATGGATAGCCACTTCCCTTGGTTGACATAACGTAAAAATCCACCGCCTTCTGAATTTCAAAGGCCTCCACAAATACATTTTTACAAATGCCTACGCACCTAGCCTTGCTATTGTTTGCCATTTTCACTTTGATTTTAGGTGTCTCATGGATGTGCATGCCTAGTCTTTGCATGAGTCCCTCTGTCATGATGCAAATTTGTGCACCTCCATCCACTAGACCTTTCCTAACCAAACTTCCCTTGATGTAGCAATCTAGCACATGTGTAATATCCTCATTCATTTTAGCTTGTGAAATTTTTACAACAACAGGCACACTCTCTTTTACCTTTCTCCTAGTGCTAACTGCCTTTGTTAAATCCCTCATAACTTGTGGACATAATGCAAGAAACTGAGGCCATGAGATATCAGGACACTTACCTCTCATGTCTTCCAACAAGTTGTACGGAGCCATACCATGTCCAAGAGGGAAGTCTTGGAGGTTGATACGACGTCGAGTCCTCTTGGTTTCCTTGGTTTCCTTTGCCTTCTTTTCTCGTCCATGATCACTTTGTGACGTGACTCCTTATTTCTCCTTACCTTTTCCACGGCCACGCTTAATGCCATTTGCTTCCATGTCAACCTCTTTTGAATTTGTCATCTCGCTACTACATGCACATTTGATCTGGCAAAGGTGGAACTCCTTCCACTCCTCTTGGAGGTGGTCTTGCCCCATTTGGTCTTTGCAAAAGCTGTGGTTGTCGACTAGTTCCTTCACCTGCATTCATCACTGGGGAATTCAAGTTAGGTCTCCCTGGCTTCCCACGGGGCCAAGGACAATTATACATCCCATGTCCAGACTCTCCGCAATTCGAACATTGCAAAAGTCGTCTAGGTCGTGGCTCTCGCTCCTCTGCTTTCTTTGTTTGTCCCTTGGGACCTATAGCTTGTGTAAGGTGAATTGATAGGCTCCTTAAAGATTCATTTAACTTCTCAATCACTTTGGTCATTACCTCAGGAAGCTCCCTAGATGTCGATGCTTGTGACTTACCATTGGGTCTAAGACCTTCTAGTGGAACCTCTCTCCTTAGGCACTTGAGTTTCCTATAATTCTTGGAAGCTCTAATTTCAGCTGCATCATAGGTGGTAGGTGCATCCGCCTCCACCTTTACCTTAAGATTAGGAAAGAGTCCGGCTATGAACCTCTCCTTCTTTAAAATTTTTTCACCATCACCAGGGTTAGCAACATCTCGTATCCATAGAGCCCAAAGACGTAGAAACTCTTGCTTGTACAAGTAGTAGTCATCTAAGTCTTTTTGCTTATGAGAAACAATATCTTGCCGTAGCTTTTGAGTGTTTTGGGGATCAAAGAAGTATCTCTTGAAACGATTCAAAACTTCTGTGTAATTCTCCTTAACTTTCTCAGGCAAAGAGTCAAACCAAGTGCTAGCATCTTTCCTCAGGACCACCTCAAACATTTCTACACGTTGTTGATGAGTTACTATCCTCTTGATATAGCAAGACATCTTGAAATTTGCTAAAAATAATTTTGCATCCTCTCCAGGCTCTCCAAAGAAAAGAGGATATCCAGACATTTGGCGTTGGCTTTCCATTGAATTGATTTCAAAGTGACGCACATTTTCTTTCTCTTAAAAAGATTTACACAATAATGTTTTCTAAATTGCAATCCGTTCTACAAAAAAATAAAAATATGCACATCAAATGATCTACGATAATCAACAAGAGGCAGGATGACAGGTTTTGGTGATGCAAGAATTTCTTTTACTCTTTGGGCACCAACATGAACACCATACGTTGTTGAAATGGATCTTTCTACTGACTGCAATGTTTATTCTAATGTGTGGAGTGAAATGGAAGGGGAAAACCTCTATTCCTGGGCCATTATCCACGGTCTATGCATGACCTAATGCTTAAAATAAAACAAAAATATAGACGTCCAAACTAAGGTCGTACCTAATGAGAGGCAAAATAAAAGGATTTATTGAAGAATTTATCCCCTCCAACCTCAGAGGGCCCAAAATTCTACGAATTACTCGTTGAAATTGCAACTTAGTACTAACAATTATGTGCACCTTTTGCCTTTCAATGGGAATGAAAGGATCATACAAATTCTCCTGATTAATCATGCAATCTACTTGATTATGCTAAAAACTAAACATTCATGCAATATGTAACAACAATAGACACAAGATCATCCTCCGTGGGGGCACCAAAATTGAGGCGGTCCGAGATGGGCAATAAGAGAGGCGACCTCTAAACATCCCTCAAGGTTTCCGTGTGCTGCTCAATTGGGACTGGGGCAACCACAAAAACAACACAACGACAAACCTATAGCCAAACCCCAATAAGATAGGGGCACCACCTAGCTATGGTATGCGAACTAGGATGCAAGAGAGATTTTGTCACAACCAAGAAGATGCGCCACAAAACACACACACAAGCAACCTCTCACCAAGACACACACAAAATAGACCAGAAGGAGCTAGAGCAAAGGGACGAGAGAGAGGAATGAAACTTGCATAATACCTTATTTGTGACTTGAAAATGGAGATGATTTGTTATGATGCTATCGTAGAGCTTATACAAAACTAACTCAAAGCTTATTGAATGCTAAACATTGCCAACACACACACACACACACATACACACACACACACACACACACACACAATCTTAGGGTGTGGAAGACTCTCACCACAATACCTTCTTAGAATGGATATAAAATTGGCAATGAAAACACACTAAAACACTTTCTAAAACAAGATCAAACGATAGCAACTCCAAATACACTAGTTAGCTTGAATTCACCGAACCGTATTGCACAAGTGGAAGGACAAAGATTTGAACATCGAATCACGCCTTTGATGCACCAAACCTCAATTTATTAATGATGGAGGAACATATATAATAGTGGTTTTGAGATTTTTAAACTCACCCTCTCTCACTTGCAATGTGTAGCTTGAAAGCTTCTCTCACACCAAAAGTGAAGCTCACAAAGTGGCTGCTATGCCTAAGTCTCTCCTCACGCACAGAGTGTTAGGGTGCTATGTGAGATATTGCAAGTTGTTTTACAAGAAGGAGAGGGGCCTATTTATAGGTTGGAGACCCTCATTAAGATTTTTTTGGAAATTTTAATTTACAAGCTAACAAATCAAGATTATGATTTTTTTAAAAATATCAAAACGTTGTGGTCCTTCTTTGTTTGCTTGAGTCATGGATGTGGGCTCAAAAGAGAGCATTATTGATGGTAAATAAGGTGAAAGTAGAGTTTTAAGGAAGGAGAGAGAGAGAGAGAGAGAGAGAGAGAGAGAGAGAGAGAGAGAGAGAGAGAGTTACTATGCACATGTCTTGAGGTGAGGTGTCTTTTATGGTTAGGTCAATGGCTATTTTGTGTTAGTATGTTAGTGGTTAGTGTCGGTAATCACTAGAAAGTTAACGATATATTTACAATGGGTAGAATGAGGTGGATGGTTAAAGTAAGATGGTTGAATGAAGTGAGGAAATCCGTGTGATGGTGAAGCTTTAAGAAGTTTTAGGCTTACTTATGTAGGTTCTCAAAATGACTATCGATCCTCTTCTTTTTCTTCTCTTCTTTATGGCCGTCAAGGTTGATTATCGAAATGAAAATGGTAATTCGGTTGATGACATCTCTCAATTTTCAGAGGTTAATCATGGTTTACATGCTGAATTTTATGTATATAGAGAAGGGGTAAGATGGAATTGTACTTTGGAAGTAATAGAGAGAGGCATAGAGATGGTGCACGTACATGTAGAGTTCATATGAGAGCTATGGAAGTAAGAGAGGAGGTTAATAGTGAAGAAGGTGATAAAAACCATGGAAGGTGCAGGTTTGATTGAGGGATTGAGAGGAATGAGTGTGTGTGTGTGTGTGTGTGTAGAAGTGTGAAAAGAGGTGAGAGAAGACTATGGGCTACTTGTGAGAAAAGTGGGTAGACTGTGGTCCAATCAAAAAATCATACCTCACTGGTGGTAGCTCCAAAAATTGTGAAACTTTTTGAGGTGATTATTCAGCTCTTGGTCCACATTTTGTATTGGAACCACTACTTTAAATTTGGAGTGGAGATGGATATAAAAAATCCCACCAAAATGCCTATTTTTCTTCACAAAAAAGTCTTCAGTGGCCTCCCTTTTGTTGAGTTTGCATATGGCTCCAAAGGTGAGCCCCTCCTTGAATCAGAGCATGATTTAATTGATTCTAGAGGTTTGACAATATACATGGTTGTGGATTATGCATAAACATAATATATGGATATGATGGAAATAAACAAAATAGTATATATAAACAATTCATGGAATTTAGAATAGTGTGGGATATATATATAAAGAATAAATATATGAAAATATAGGGAATCAAATGAGGAGAGCCCTCATTTGTTTTATTGATGTATATTTAAATACATGCGGTAAGAAAGAGTACCTGTAGGAAATAGGAATTTAGTGAAAGGCAATGACTGATGGTGGAAGGTATTTTTGAGGTTTTTCATTGGAGTGGATTCACACCAAAAATAAGAGAAGCTTGCATGAAAATATATTTATATGAAATTAAGAGTATGCAAAATGGTAAGAAAAATTGTGGTAATGGTTAGTCAATGTACATAGCATACATAAACAAATAACACACACCTAAGTAGAAATATTTAAATAAATACCAAAATAATTATTAAAATTCCTTATATTTAGGCCCTATATACAATGTAATATTTACACACAAATGGACTATGATAGATTTATTTTTTGAGTTTATTTAATTGTTTTGGCTCAACTAGCCCAAATTACTAGCTAGCTGAGGGTTTTAAGGAGATATGGAAAAAATTCCATAACTCACATACGCCTATGTACATTGAAAGGGTGAGGATAACCATAGTGTTTGAGTGATTTTGATAGGGTGAGGTAGCTCACTATGGCAATTACGAAGAGCCAAAAAACAGCTATCAACGCAAGACATTAATATGTTGACTAAAAATACTGACGTCTTTTATGAAGCACAACTTGATTCGGGTGCTTCATTGCATGTCACACCTCATAGGCATTGGTTTACTACATATGAGGAAACCATTGACTCTATTACACTTGGTGACAAAAACTCTTGCGTCTCTTTATGTATCTGATAAAAACAATGTTCTTTCTGTAACCGAGCTACCGACCATTGCTTTGTGGCTATCTTGTTAGGACATATGTCAAAGAAGGGAATGGAGACACTTTCTTGTTTGGGCTACTTACCGTCTTTGTCACTTTTAGATTTTCCCTTTTGTGAGCGCTGTCAATATAAAAAGTAAACATGGACACATCGTACACATTCTTTTGACAAAGAAAGAAAACCCTTAAAGCTTGTGCACAGTGATTTATATGGGCCTGTGTCTTCTAAATCCCATGGTTCCAACAAGGTTCATTGATAAGACTTGTTCTAGAAAGACATTAATAAATCAACCATTACAAAAACTCCCATACCTAATGAAATGTCAATCATGAAAACTTTTAAAAATGGATATAACAAGGCTTCTTGCTTTTATTGAACAAGCTATGGGTTTTCAAGAATTAACACCTGTCATTTCCCTCAATCGAGTAATCTATACTATATATGAAGCAACTTAAAATTTTGAAGAAAGGAGAGGGCCTCCACCCGTCACTCTGGTTCACTTCAAAAAAAAACCTTACAAAACATCTAATTTAAAATACAAAAGTGAAGGGTAAGATTGTAAGAAATGACATCCTTTGCACAATGTAAAAAATGACAAGCTTTTTCAAATGTAAAGTCAAAAGACTTTCTATTCTACATAGAATAAATGTTCGAGTTCTATTGCACATAACAAAAAAGACGTAACTTTAGTGGAGGTTTTGTTAATGCAAATTTACTTTTTGAAGATATAACAAAAAAGAAAGAATTTAGTGATTTTATTATTATTTAATGAAAATGTAATTTTTGAAGATATATTTGGCTCCATCTTTTCAAGGGACCTTTTTCAAGACCAATAATAATACTTTTTAGAAAATTTTGGAAGTGTGTAATTCTTTAAAGAGCTTGAGAAAAAGAAAAAAGCTCGCCTAACGTTGACTTGGGAATACCACGCTTTGAGGACATGCATGAAATGCAAATACAAGGGTCATTATCCACGTTATTGACTATGCGCGCGCGTGTGTGTGTGTGTGTGTGTGTGTGAGAGAGAGAGAGAGAGAGAGAGAGAGAGAGAGAGAGAGAGACCATCACATTGTCTGCGTGTGAGTACACGTGCACATGCATGAGGAAAAGAGAGAGGAAAAATGATTTTAGCTTTGAGCTCGCACCCTTCAAAATTTCAAGATATTATTTTTTGGCATTAATGTATGTTTAAAAGGGTAGCTAAAGTTTTTCACTCGTATGAAATGGATTAACTGCTTGACAAAGACCAACCCTCACATTAGCACCCCAAATGGGTAGAGAGATTGCCCAATTGATGGACCTTTTACCAATTCTTGGATATTTTGTTCTTTTTATTTTAAGAGTTAACATGTGGGCCATGCTTGAAAATCTATAAATTCTTTCAATTTTGGTAAGCAAGGGTGTCATTAAAAAATCAACTTGAGAGAGAGAGAGAGAGAGAGAGAGAGAGAGAGAGAGAGAGAGAGAGAGAGAGAGAGAGGACAAATTTTTAGTGCCCAACAAATGATGCAAGAGGAGAGAGAAGAGAGAACAAAATGTTCAAGGGTGTAGGAACAATCTAAAGAGACATTAAAAGATACAAAACAAGTCTTCAATAAAAGTGAATATCTATGGGGAGGAGGAGGAGGAGAGAGAGAGAGAGAGAGAGAGAGAGAGAGAGAAGATGATGAAGAAGAAAATTTTAATGCCATCAGAACAATCCCAAAAGAAATATTTGACAATATGAGTGAGAATAAAGTTATTTTCTCCTCTTTCTCTCTCTCTCTCTCTCTCTCTCTCTCTCTCTCTCTCTCACACACACACACACACACACACACGTCTTGATAAAAGGAGAATTTGAAATGTTATAGGAACATCCATGAAATCTCAAAGATCTATCCGATGGTAGAGAGAGAGAGAGACAGAGAGAGAGAGAGAGAGAGAGAGAGAGAGAGAGAGAGAGAGGCAAAACAATCATAGCCATCTATACTTTTCTTTTCAAAAAAATGAGACAAATGAGTTAGCTTCTCCTTTTTAAATGTCCACGTGGGATCGTCACTAGAGGGGGGGAGGGGGGGACAAGGGGAGCATATAAATTCTGAATGTCATAGTTAATGTATTGGAACAATAGCAAGATGCCTAAAGACCCATGTGACAAATCTTTGCTTCAAACATATATATATATATATATACACACATGTGTGTGTGTATGTACTATGTGTACATATAGATATATATGTATACATACATACACACGCATATATAAATCCACACACACACACACACACTTACTTGGTCACAACATCTGACCATGATAGTTAGTTCTAGTTACACTAACTCAAAATATTGGTAATGCTACCCAAACTTGTATGTAGCTGATACTTAACCCAACACACTTCTGGCAGAGTTAACTAATCCTTTGACTCTATTGCTGCATGATTACAAGTAGCCTACTCTTAGCATAGAGTTCTTTGCCTTGAGTTTGAAATTACTAAATTGAGATTTGAATTCCTTGTTGGTGGCTTACTATGCTATCTTGGTTTGCATGGTTGAAGGAGCACCTCTAATTGCTCCTCCTGGCATAAACCGTTGCAAGGTTTTTCATTCAATGTCTGTTGCCACACTTATAATTACCTCACAGGGTGATTCTAATTGGGTCCTTGATACTGATTATTACTTACACTGTTATCTTGGTTAGTATGGTTTAGTGTGAACAATTTTTTTTTTAACATAAGCTCAGTGGGAGCAATTTTTTGACATAGGCTTAGTGGGAGCAATCACTGAATTAATATTTGAAATCCTTGTTGCTAGCCTACTATGCTGTCTTGGTTAGCATGGATGAATGAGTACCACTAAAAGCCTAACTTCGGTTGCACTGTCAGGGGTATTTGGGGCATGAGGACTTTTACATGATCCCTTTGGACGGTTGTGATGTTCTCTTGGGAATTCCCTGGTACCACAAGAACAACGCCGTGGTCGACTATGAGGCGAGGAAAGCGACTTTGACCACAGAGAAGGGCAGAACCACTGTACTGGATATAAAACTTAAGGGCGAGTCTGTCCCTATTGTATCGGCTTTGGCCATTTCAAAGTTAATAAAATCCAGTCTGTTTGTTTACTCAATCTTTTTGAAAGAGTTAAGTGATGAGAATAGGACAAATATGTCTGAACTTGATAAAGAACGCCAAGATTTTCTCCACTCTCATGCCAATTGCTCCTCAGAGGACCTGCCAGGTGAGTTACCACCTGCTTGTCCTGAAGATCATACCATTGATCTGATACCTGGAAGCACACCACCCAACCGGCCACCTTACCGTGTGAGCCGAGCCCAGAACGAAGAGATTATGAACCAAGTGAAAGACCTCTTGCAAAAGGGTATTGTCCAACCTAGTACTTCACCATATTGCTCTCCAGTGTTGTTGGTATTAAAGAAAGACGGATATGGGAGCACGTGCATCGATTATAGAGCTCTCAACAAAATCACCATCAAGAACAGATTTAGGATTTTTTGAGAGTACAGACTATTTGTTGGCACTTTCTTTGATGACATCATTGTTTTCTCCAAGGATGAGGCAAAACATAGAGACCATCTGCTTCAAGTCTATCAGGCATTACGAGATCACAAGTTAGTGGATCAATGCAAAGAAAAGTGAAATTTTCCTACCAGAGATACACTTTTTGGGACACATTGTGTCACCAGAGCAGGAGTGCAGATGGATCCGGCCAAGATAGAGACTATCCATGATTGGCCTGATTTGAAGAATGTCCATGAAGCTAGAAGCTTCTTGGGATTGTGTTTGTACTACAGGCGATTTATTAGAAAGTTTGCAGAGGTTGCTTCCCCTTTGCATATCTTGACACAAAAAAGAGTCCTTTCTCGTGGGGACCCACATAGGTGACTGCCTTTCAAACATTGAAAGAGAAAATGAATACAGGACCAGTTTTTTCCACAACTTAACACATCATGAGAGAACGTGTACTTTGCTGTAATAACCTGTTTTTGACCTAAAAACAACCCGTTTTGGGCTGCTTTGGCACTCTAGGTATCCCCGGTGACCCCAGAAGCAAGGGGTTCGCGATAGAAGTGGAGATTGTCGCAAGAAAACACCTTTTTCTTGCTGTCCAATCACCTGCACAGTTCCTTGTGAAACCCTAGGGCTCTGATACCAATTGAAAGCGCGAAGCAGAGGGTACTGGTAGGTGCGCATCGCAATGTAGTGCAGGATTGGGGCAAGAAGCAGAAGGCAGAGTGCAGCAGAGAGAAGGTGCTAGTGATTGAAGAAGGGAGAGAGAGAGAGCTCATGTTTTTGGGGAAAACTCAATAAGTGAGTTTTAGGTTTTCCCACTTTTATTATAAGTGACTTTTAAAAAATGTGTCGAGGTTCAGTGTGAACCTGGACAAAGTATAAAAATGTACAAAACGGGGTTATTTAGGCCTTTAACCAACACAGAGTTCCAGCTAGTTGCTTAGTTCAGTCTAGCAGTTTTTAGTTTTTCACTTTACTCCATTTTATTTTTGTACCCAGACATTGTATTAGATCCACCAAGATTGTATCAGTTTGGTCTCATAGGTCATTTTGGCCTTTTGAAGACATTTAATATAACATTTCATTTTATTTCATTTCTCTCTCTCTCTCTCTCTCTCTCTCTCTCTCAACCTTTACTCACAGTATCATTCACATAACCCAAGACCACCTGGGCGTGTCGATCTCTTAATCTGTGTTTTTGAAGAGTGGCAGGTAACTTAGAAAAGAAGGGCTTGTCCAACCTCTCCTCGTTTCCTCTTTTCCACTCATTAAGAGCGGACCCCTTGCACATTGCAGCATGCCAATCGACGTGAGGTGGAAAAAAGCAACCTTGGTGTGAGTGCAAGGCTACCAAGGGGTGCACCCGCAAGAAGGAGTTGAGCTTGGGTAAGAGAAAAGACTTCTTAGATGCAAATTGCAAGCAATACCAAGTACCAAGAACCCCAAGTACCCGAGAACCCAAGTACACCAAATGGTTCCATCTGGTTACAATGATATCGGAGCTCAACACTTCTCTTGTTCTCTCAAGAAAAGTGACCACTTCAACAAGATGCAACCTACGACGAATTTGAGGAGATCTCAACTCAACGAGGCAATGGAATTCCATAGTGGATTAATGGAAGCATCATCTTGCACACGAAGAAGATATTCAATAGATGAAGATGGATCTTTTTGTGATAATGTCAAAAGAGAGAACTGGAAGGAAATGATTTGTTTATTTACGTCTGCAAAAGGCCTAAAGGACCTATGAAACAAAAAAAACACATCATCGTCACATGATCCAGGCATACAATTTTTAATTACATCATTGTCACAAAGACTTACAGTAACAAATGCTAAAATGTCAATAAATAAGTGTACCAATAGAGTCCGTTGGTAGGACAACTCCCAAAGTCTAATCTCCTCCATGGGCTGCCACCATAGTAAGTATCACCACATAAACTCTCTATGAAGTAGAAATATCAAGAGATTTATATGAGAAAAATATATTTTTGATATGATGATGAAGGAAGAGAGTCAGAAAAGGAAGGGATGTTTGACCACTCGTTGACAGGTTTGTCTGGCAGGGATCAAGAAATGGAGAAGGTGAAGCTTTTCTAAAGAAGCTGTGTGGTATTCTTTCCAATAGCTAAGTTGAGTTTGAAAAACTCTTCTATGACTCAGTTTTGTGGAAGGGCTTATAGCTGGAATTTTGTCAAAATATAGTGACCAGACATGTTTCAAATGAGACATTATCTAACTGTACAATGTGTATTTTCATCCTTGAGCACAAACAGATTTTGTCAACATAATGTTCTCATTGGTAGGTCTGGAAGTAGGTTCGACGAGGTGAAGAAGAGGTGATTGGCTATCTCCACAAACAGTCAAGGCTTATCGTAGTTACGAATATACTGTGTGATTTTACTTGTGTACGGTTCCCTCTGATCTTGCGATAGACTGGGTATCTATATGTACAATGTGAAACTCATGCCAAGTCTATCCTATGGTAGTTACCGATCTACCATGTGATCTCTCCTTGGATGGTATCTCCTTCTGATCTTGTGATAGACTGGGCATCTGTATGTACAAAGTTCAAGGCTCCTCATCACTACAATGTGCCAAGTCTATCTATTGATTTGCCGAGTATATCCTCTTTAGTCTATGGTCTCCTAGACTAGGTATCTCCATGCTCAATGCTTCAAGGCTCCTCATTCTTGAGGTTCAACATGTGCCAACTCTACTCATCAGCTTGCCAAGTCGACTCACTTTCATCCATGCACAAGAAGATCTAGAAATTTTCTCATGTAGGAAAATAGAGTCTTTCTCAGTGTTTTTCATACAATGTATAACATAATAAGCTTGTGCTCGAGAGGCACCGCATACCTAGCTAGGTACGATTGGGGGCAGGGGACCACCTCTTTTGCTTGGATGACCTCGGGCTCGCCTCAAGACTATTAGTACTTATGTGTGGCCCCCTCACCGGGCCGGCGGTCCCCTGCCCCCAATCGTACCTAGCTAGGTATGCAGCACCTCCCTCACAGAAGCTCATGATGTTGAGGTAAGTCACAATGTGGGAAATATTGTGAGAAGTTGTCCAAAACTTCTTGTGATGGTAGCTATCTCTTGTGTTGTGATGGACTGGGCATCTTTTTGTGCAATGCTTCAATTATTTTCATTCTCAACGTTTCCACGTGAGCATGTGCCAAGTCTATTCTCTCTAGATATTCAACAGTCTCTTTGCCATGAAGCTTCCATGGCCTCAATCTGCAGGGAATGTAGAGCTACTCCAACTGTTGAAGTGGTCGTCTGGAAGGGCCTATCTGGGCAAGTTTCTCGGTTGCCTTGAAAGTGTTTGAAATCACACTTGCTGAAGGAAAAGCTCCGATGGTTTATTGTGAGCTTTGGGTATGTTTTTTTGAAGGCATTACATTGTTGGTGCGGTGGCGTTTCATAAAATCTCCTTAGAGAAGGATGAAGAGCATAGTGGTCATGGTTTTGTGAATCCATGGCCATGTCCAGCTGAGAAAGATGGATTGATTTATGTGCAACTGAGATGCCTTGGCATATTCTTGCCATTATTATGGATGAAAGCGTATAAAGAGACTATTCATTGCAACGGCCTCAATCTTGCATGAGATTCTTAAATCAAAGACGGGGCCGCAACGTGGTGGTTGAGTCCTTGTTCTAGGTTGGAGCTTTTTGTCACAAACTATCCTTCACCTACTTAATTCAATTAAGGATGAGAATGAGTTGGTACCTACTTGAATACTTATGTTATCTACATAAATCTGCAAAGTGATAACATATTGAGAAATTTGAGCGGACATACTGTAGCTCAAAATATGAAGGACTAGACCCCCTTCCCCCCAAGGAAAAACGATGACACACTATTGTAGCCACTCCATCTTGTCAAGTTAACTTGGAAACACGATGATATCCTTCGAAGTCCAGGGTCGTCTTTATCCTGCTTGGGTAGTATACTAGCCATGTATAGAGATCTATGTTCTCGATTAGAAAGTCCAACCGTAGGACCTGATGGCATTGTTGGACCAACACATTTGTGAGACCTCGAGTAGCCAAAGATGCTCAATCTCTAAATTCAATACCAAACAACATACAACAACAATACTTGAGACCACACTATGAAAAACAAGTGAGAATTCACAAGGTGTACCCCAACCAAGTTTTTGGAAAATTGAGGAGGACAAATCTATTATAACACTCCAACGTAGTGTAACAAAGCATGTTTAAAAGCGTGTTGTGATGAGAGAAGGCATAGCCATTCATGCTTCGAATCTGTGTCCTTCAGCTACTAAAATATACAATAAGCATGGTCTAGATCTCCATTCACCCTCATAGATAGACCATGATTTTACAAATGTTAGCTCCAACAAGCTCAATCATCCCAACTTCATGACTTGAATTTCAATAAAATGCATTTTAGAGAACTTTAGAACATTGAAGATCCAAACAAAGTATATATACAAAGGTACAATGCAGTGCAACGAAGGCAAATGTTTCTTTGACTATTCTCAAGCAAGTAAGTTTCTTTTCGAATTGTATTTGAATGAATGAATGAACACTCCTAAATGATATAAAATGTCAGAAAAAATCTCCAAAATACCCTTCTAGTATGTGGAAATTTCAAAATAACCTTCAAAAGTTTTCAAAATACCCTTGTACCAATTTAGGATGGATTCCCCAATTTTGCTCTTTTTTTTTTTGTAAATAACTTGTGTCTTGAACAAAAAAAATTCATCAATGCATTTGTGTCTACAGATTATGAACCATTCCATCTTGATAGCCCACAATATCATCTAAAAGCCTAGTTCTATCATCTTCAGTTGAGAGAGGATTGATCTTCTTATGGAGAGTTGCAGAAAAAAGTCTTTTAGAGATGTTTATGATATTATCAAGGGGTATTTTGGGAATTGCAAAAAACGGAAGGGGCTACATGTGTAGATAGTTTGTGAATTTTAGAAAATTGAGGGGTGTTCTGGAAATTTCTCCTAAATTGTATTATCCTTATGCTTTAATGAATATGCCCAAACCTTCTAAGTTGTATGCTTCGTCAAAGTAATGAAGTAAGAAGCATCAGCCAGTCAAATGGGACATGTTCACATATGTCTGAATGCACTAGATGTAACTTCTTAAGATTCTTCTTGACTAAAAAAATGCTATAAATTGATCTAGCATACTTGCTACACACAGGCTTGTCATAGTGGAAAGTTTGAAAAGCTAAAATAGACCTATAACTCAAACGAGCTTTCATTACATTTGGCTCATATGACCTAGCTTGGTGTGTCATAAAGAGCTATTTGCCTACTTGGTTATGTTTACAATATGATATGTAGAAAGATGTAATAGAGAAAGTGTTCCACATTCACCTCCTCTAGAAAAGATCAAAGATCCCTCTTGAAATTTAAAGTGCCAGTGCCAAAGGTTCAATTCTTAGCAAAAAGAAGACATTGGTGAGATTCGCCACATGTCTTGCATTGTTAAGTATAAATCGAGACCCATTGGCAAGCCTTAGATTTGTTTCTCTTGAACCAACTATCATATTCCAAATGTATGCATCTGTGCCCCTACTATCATAAGTAGAGAGCCAATGTCTTTGAGGAGTCACATAATAGAATGCACCAAAATCCTATCTTAGGTAAATGTGCCACCTTCACTTGTTAAGAAACATGCAGGTGATGAAGAGGCAGATCAAATATCAAATGCCAACATTTGTGATTGCAATGATAGCACCCAATGTCCTTTTTATCTATGGACTAACTTCAATTATCATTAGACTTATTTCTCTCATAAGACCTCCCCCAAAACTACTTTGTACCTCTCTGAACAAAGAGGGTTTTTGCTTGCCTTTTTCCATCAAACTTCTATCTAGTTTTCTCTAGGACAGTAAGATGTAGATGTGGAATTGCTAATGGTAGTAATGAATGTATGTCATGAGGCATGTAGAGAGTGTAACAAGTATATAGCCTTGACTTCCACAGGTAAGTTCAGCTTTTGAGCGCACAACCTTGTAGAACAACTAGCTAAAAATGATGTTGAACTCATTCAAATGTGAAGCAACAATGTTGCTTTCTTTTGTTCTCAAGTCAAAGAGCTTCTTCATGAGGTAAACCTTATTACAAGGATTCTCTTTTTCACGTACCACCTTTCAAAGTGACTCTATGGTTTTCTCATTTATGATAGAATGGTGGAGTCTCGATAGTTGGTAATATGTCAAGCCAAAAATATGATAAAAACACAAATAATTTAAATAAATAAGTTACAAGAATGAGAGCTTTTTGTTGATATTTTGGAATAAAACTTAAAAATTGATAGAGCATTCAAAAAACAGAGTCTCAACTGACTCCATATTGTCGAGCCAACTTGGAGTCGCAAGTGACATCAGAATTCATGATTTGTGAAAAATCTTGTATCCAGATTGATTGCTATCTATGTGCAACCGTGAATATGAATTAAAGATACTAGGGCTAGGAATTTGGAGGTCCATGGTGTTGCTTGAAAAATAGTGGCTACCTAATTAGCACCCTCAATAAGCATCAAACAAATCTTTGAGAAGAGATCCATTGTGTGCTACAACTAGGCAAGAGCACAAAGGGCCTGCAAAATACACAAATAACTTGCGTCCGATGATAAAATCAACAGATCTGCATAATTGAACGATCTTGTACACAGAGAACCCACAGTAAGATCGATACAAGAGAGGCAAAGAGCGAGAGGGAGAGGGAAAGAGAACGTGCAAGTGCACCTCCTAAAGCGGAGTGCTCCACATGCACATAGAGAAGGAGGTGAGAGGAGAAAAGTTGAACACAGACACTGGGTACAATCTCCCCCCGTACAAGAGTGAGCATTTTTCTCTTGCACGTATTTATTTATACATTTCTTGAATGCTCAAAATGAATACAGACTGTCTGCCTGGATGTACAGTGACCATAGCTTTTAAAGAGCACTTCAATAATAAAATACTCATAAATGTGTTATCCTTTTACATAGTCCACTGACGACTTATGCTTTTGCCACCTGTTAAGTGCAATAATTAAATATACTTTTATTTTTCATTTTATTACATACATCTCCATTAGAAAAGCAATTGCTAAAATAAGAATCTGCAAATCATGCTTGACAAAAAGAGAAAACAAAGTTCAAAATTATGTGTCAAAAATATCATGGAACAAAATAAAAGTCATAACTTAAATAAACAAATTGGCTTATGTCTATCGTCATCCATATACATTAGAATAAGCAGTATATATCAGATCTGATGGATCAGGATATCATTGGTCACACTTATTGGTCAATAATCAATTCTCATAAATTTCTTAAGTTCAATTCCATACACAATGTCAAAAACCAATCATCATAAATCAATTCCAAATCCAACATCACTTTCACAATATACTTGGGTAACAAAATCATACTAAGGGCAATGATGGCCAGCCATTGCAGCATGATTGTGTAGTCGATATTGCCTAAATCGACGAGTTGACACCTGTTGGGTGTGATGCCTAAATCGGCGAATCTTTACTTGTGCTGCCTAAATCGGCAAATCTGCTCTCAATATTGTTAAAAATAGGGAATCTATTGTTTGTTGGCGTGCTGCTTAAATCGAAAAATCTACTTGGTTAATTGGGGTTGCCTAAATTGGTGAATTTACACCAGGATGAGCATCTATACACTACCTAAATTGGCAAATCTGTGTGTATGTGACCAATGGACTAGACAACGCATAAAAGACAAAACATTTACTACTTGTTTGATACCAAATTGAGGAATGTAAAAATATTGACAATCATCCCAAATCATGTGAGCTTATGTGAGTGGTTATATAGTTTCATGAAAAATCATCTCAATAGAAGTTCCATTCAATGTAAGTACAATCTATGACATTAGAGAAAATTGATTTAATAGCTTATAACACAATGTAAATAAGTAAAAGAGCAATGTTTTGTAAAAGTATCCGATGATACTCTCGCTTGTTGCAAAATTGATTGATGTGTAGCTATATAGATAGATATGCAAAGAGAGTAAATTACAAGGGAATATTAAAGTGATAATTTATGGAACGTGTATAGCAAATTGGGGATTTTTGTATAAGAAGATATTGTAAGAGATGGTGTATAATATGGAGATCTTAAGCAAAAGAAGGGAATAGATGGTACATTATATATGGCATAGAGAGAGTTAACTCATCAAAGAGAACTCAAAGGTTTGAAATTTGCAAAAAGAAAACCAAAATGAGGAGAGGACTTATCTGGTTTCTTCTCTACAAATGTGCTTATACTTGATGGTATGTATGCATTAAGCTTAAAAAGGCAAGTAGGCCACATTATGTTCTACATAGCTCTTGTGAATCGTCAAATGCTAAACAAAGTTCCTAAAAATGAAGGTCACATTAAAATCATTATTCGGTTAATGTCATTTAAAATAGACAATTGGAGTATCCTAAAAAAGTTTATAGATTAAATAAAAGTACGGATGTTAAGCCACTTTTGACGTAATCGAAAACTAGAAAAATATGAGGATGAGTCATTTGAATAGAAGAAAACTATGAAAATCTTCACAGAGATGTAAGTGCCTCAAGTTTTAAGCCTTATAGATTTATTATAGCGTTTAATAGTCGTGCAAAGGTCATATGCATTGTCAATCAACCAACAATTGAGTGTGAGTATTTGTGTATGATAAAAGAATAAAATCCTACCAAAATTGCTATGGAGGGTATTTGTGGTAGTGGGTATGTTAATTGGTTTCTGAGTAGACATTATTTTTGTTTAAATTTGAAGCCTTGCTTAAGGCTTCTACTCATCTAATCGATTGTTAATATTGTAGTAGATTTTAAAGCCTAAAAGATAATATCTAGCTGTCAATGGTTGCAGGCTCCAATCGATACATGTTTGTTCATAAACCAAAAAGGGTAGAGATAGAGAGAGAGCACAAAAATTTGCATACATATCTAGCAAAGCCCTGCAAGCACGATAGCCCATGGTTGTCTTGCCCATTGTGTGTGTGTGTGTGTGCGCGTGCGCGTGCGCAATGATTGGAGTCAAATTATGAGCTTGTATGAGTGTACATGAAAGAGGCAAAAAAAGAGGGAGATTTTTAAATGATGGATGTTTGATCGAGGTGTGTTGGCCACGAAAACAACTGTGTGTGTGTGTGTGTGTGTGTGTGTGTGAGAGAGAGAGAGAGAGAGAGAGAGAGAGAGAGAGAGAGAGAGAGAGAGAGGACGAAGCCGAGGGAGGGTCAAGAGAGAGAAAGGAGATGATCCCCAACTATGAAGGATTGAGAGAGGAAAAGAATATTTTTGGAATTTGCTTGCTGGATTCCAAAAAAGCACTCGTCAAAAAATGCTCGCCAAAAAATATTCCCCCTCAACTACCGCCTGGACCATCGTAGACTCCACTACTTCCATCCGGAAGCATTCGTTGGGATCATGTGAACACAATTTTTTACTCCTCCATGGTATAAGATTTGAAATGTTTAGGTGTAGGATGTAAGTCTATGAGCTCTTGTTGCGCTAAGGTCTTTGCTTTCATTTTCGCTTCCATTTATTGTTGAGCTAATTCTCTATTTTGGCATCCTTTTGTAGTAAGACTCACTTTTAGCTTCTTTGTAATCTCTAATTGAGCAATCTCAAGGGGTCACCAATTGCACCACATGACACTCAAATGTATTCACCCCAATTTTCTACCAATATTCCATGAGCATCACATGCCCCCACGTAATTGAGCCATTATATGATGATCTTTTAAAAAAAATCCTAGCACGTACATTTGCTCGATATCGTCACCTTTTATATCTCTTACTTAGCTTATCTAGTTTTCTATTTAGGGTTGCTTCTAGCACAAACTCACTAGATTCGTACTCATTTATGTCGTCTTCACTCTAGGATAAATTTCTTTAAGATGTACTACTAGGCCCCAAAGGTTTCATTTATAAACTTGAGCTAACATGTGATTCCAGTTTCCTTTCAAGCTTGGAGTTAATTTTGTTGGTGAATTAATCTCTCACATTAGTCACAATATTTTAGGACACTACTCATTTCGATGTCGGTTAGATTTTCATTCTTTATGTCATCAAAGAGTATATGCATCACACTTAACATGTTTAATGGTGCAAAATGTGGCACTTCGTCCCCCTTGGGTGCTACCCAAGTTGTTCTTCTATTTTCCCTGTGTCTATGGTTGTTGTTAGGTGTACCCAATCGACGTTGTTTGACTTAGAGATTCTAGGTAGGACATCCATATAAGGAGAGTCATTCCCAATGTCTGTCTCTTTTTTACAAGTATAGTAATACTGTAGTGTGTCTGAGTGAAGCGTGGTGTCGCATTGATTGTCAATTATAAATATGTTCTGTAAAGGATGCACTCAATAATTCACAAGATTAACTTGAATGACGGAGTCTTGGAACTATAAATGCTTGGAGAAATGCATAAGAATGAAGTTATGACTTACATTGTGTCCAAGGACTTTGATCTTGAGATCTTTAAGCATTCCAATATGTTTCATGATAGTTCCATTGGCCATTTTTACAACTATTTTTGTGACTTCAAGGTGAGATCTTCCCATAGATTCCTAATAAATTTCAATTACAATGATGACCCTAACAACACCATCAAGGATTCCTTCACAATTAATCCTTTAGCAGTGATTGGTAGGGTTGCATTTCAGTAAGTTTCACAATATTTCCATTGGCCATTTTTACCACTGTTTGTGACTTCATAGTGAGGTCTTCCCATAGATTCTCAATAGTTTTTAGTTAAAATGTTGACCACAACACCACCATCAAGGACTTATTGATAATGAATCCTTTAGTAGTGATTCATATGGTTGCAGATTCATCACCTTTGAAATATTGTCCCAACTTGTTAATAGGTGTTTCAACAACAAAGATTTCATTTAGTTTGGGTTGTGGATCCAAGTGTTTCTCCTTGACTCTGATTGTGTTGAGCCTATCCATCTACGCAAATCGTGGTAACCCGACTCTCAATTATTCATTGAGAATGTCTTACACTCACTTTCTTTCTAGATGATACCAGGCATGGCTCACACTTTGTGGTATTTGTGAGATTGAGGTTGCATGGGAAACACTATGTCCATAGTCTTGATCTACTTAGGTTCTGGCTCTAGTTCCCTTTGGGTCTCCTCTCCTATACCTCTAGCTATGATGGATCCATTTGGATGCCATCTTGAGAGATAATGTGACTTAAATAGTGAATCTCTTGTAAGAAAATTTCACTTCTCTTTCGATTAATATAGAGTTTATTCTCTCGTAAAACTTGAAATATTACCTGGAGGTGTTGTGTTCGTCTAATGATATAGAGGAGATGATTATATCATCAAAGAACCCTCCGTTAAAGGTTTGGTGAGGCCTGAATAGTTTCTCCATCAAGAAATTAAATGTGGCTGGTACATTGGTCAAGCCAAAAGGCATGACAATGTACTCATAAAGCCAAATGTAGTGCGAAATGCGGTCTTTACAATGTCTTGATCAACCATCCTTATTTGATGGTAGCCACTTTTTGGGTCAATCCTATTGAAGTAGGTTTACCCCTATAGCTTATCAAATAGGTATTCTACTTGTGGAACGGGAAACCTATTCTTGATAGTGATCTACTTAGTTCTCTATAGTCAACACACATACGATATGTGCCATCTTTCTTTTGTACTAATAACAATGGTGAACAAAATGGAGATGAGCTAGGCCTAGCCATGCCTTTCTCAACCAATTCATGCACTTGCCGCATGATCTCCTCTTGTTGAGCTTCAAAAACTCAAAAAGGAGGTTTATTAGGCAGTGATCTTCCTAGAAGAGGCACAATTGCATGGTCATCATCGCCTCGTTTGGGAGGTAGTTCACAAGGATATTGTCAATAAAAACATCTTGAAACCCCTTGAGGAAATTGGATAACTCTAATTCCTTTTGATTGTTTTGATTTTCTTTTGCTAAAGCATTAGGTTCATTTTTAAAATCTTTAACAAAAATCATGTACATGGAAATAGAGCTCTTTATTGACTTATTGAAAGCTTTCTTATGTACAAGGGGTATGGTACTACCCAACCCCTTAGCATCTATGTACATATATTTTTCCTTGAACCTAAAGTAGATTTGCCTTTCATGGAATTTAACATTGACAGCCATGCAATCAAACCATGGTGCCCCTAGGATTACATTCTCATGCTTGAGAGGAGAGATGAAGAAATCCTCCTTGTCCACATAGCTTTGGACATGGAGCCTCAATTGCCCAATTAAGGGAGTGACTGAGGCTTCTTGCCCCTTGAAAGCACCATTGATAGGTAGGAAATCTCCCATCTCATAGGCTTGGATGCCTAGCTTGTTGACCAACTCAGTGGATATGAAATTGTGGCTAGAACTAGGGTCAAAGAAAATAAAAGCATCATGTTCTCTTACCTTTCCCCAAGCATGGCATATAGGCGATCCTTTGTGATGAGCATCCTCTTCTTGAATTTCAACCAAGGTAACTCTAGGAGGCTCATTACGTGTATTCTTGTGGGGGCAAGCACAATAGGCATGCCCTTGATCCCCACACTTGAAATAGCGGTTATCTTTTCGATAATGCTCTAGCTCTTTAGGAGAGAATTTACTTTTTCCTTTATAAACTCCATTCTCCTTAGCTTTTTTGTTGTTGGCATTGCCTTTGGGAGTCGTTTGGATGTTGTCCTTCCCTTAGTCTTGTTACGGTCCTTGTTTTCCACGGGCTTAAGATTTCTCTTAGCCCCTTGTTGGAAGTTGATTCTTGAAGCCACCATGGAATGGTGTATGACCGCAAACATTGTGCGTGACCTTTGGGAGTTAACATAATGCACCATATCCTCAGTTAAACCCACACAAAATTTTTGTTTTTGCTCTCCAAAATCCATCTTTTTGAAGACAATGGCTTTGAGGTGTAAATCCCAAAACTTTTCTACATATTTGTGAATAGACTCGTAGGGAGATAGCTTTAAGCTTTGCCATATGGTGAGTACCTTGTCTTTGGCATTGGTAGCCAAAAACTGCTTCATGATGGAGGCTCTTAAAGCTTTCCATGTTTGTGGAGCTTCACCGTTTTCTCATAGGCTAGAAAACCATTACGTGGAGGACTTTTGAAAATGCATGCCTACATGATGTAGCTTAGAGGACTCCGTGAAGCCCTCATCTCCAAACACCGCATCAAATTGTTGGATAAAGGACAAGACTTTGTCCATAGCACCAAAAGTGCCATCGTAGGTAAGGAAAGAGATGTTTTTTCCTCCCTCTTTGAACTTTTTGAGCTTGGACGACCTCTTCCAAGTGGCATAGGATTTCCTATGGCGTCTTCTTTTAGGTGGTTCAGGAGTTGCACCATCACTTTCTTTAGAAGAGGAAGAGTATGAGGAGGATGGAGAAGAGGGTGACCTCTTTCTTGCTTTTTTCTTCCCTTGTTCCTCCTTGCTTGCACCATCACTTTCTTCACAAGAGGAAGAGGATGAAGAAGATGGAGAGTAGGGTGACCTCTTTCTCACCTTTTTCTTCTCTTGTTTTCTCTCCTTCATCTTTGAATTATGGTGTAGAGAAGTATGCGATGGTCTTCCCCATTTAGGTGGTGTTGGAGAGCATTTTTCCCGCCTTCTTCGTGGAGCCATCTCCGCCAAGGTGGCAGGAGACTCACTTCTTTCTCATTATTTTTGATGGGGGCTCTAATGTTGAAACTTGGGTTCTCCTTTGGGACGGAGATGCCTTAGTAGCAAGTTTTTGAGCCCTTCATACGGATCCTCCTCTTCTTCCCTTATCAGAGAGAGTCCTCTTTTGAAAGTCTCACTAGGAGGCCTCCTAGGTACTCTCTCTTTGTGGTGGGGAGTTTGGAGAATACCATGGGTGCGCAATTGCTGTAGCACTTCACTTTGGAGGGATGGGTTGCCCAGGGTTTGTTGAAGCCTAGAAACAAGATAGGTTACAAGCATAGGGGCATTATTAGTTGCTCTTTCATTAGCAAAATGAAAGCTGTCAACATTCATTTCAATGTATTTTCCCTTGTCAGCCATACTAGAAAATTTAGGTGTAATTATTACTTGTACTTTGGCATTTCAAGCCCTAGTTACTACTCCTCTTTACCTTTAAAGATAAGCACTCAAGCATCTATACATGTGGCTCAAATATTATTAATTGCAAGGAATAGAAGAGAGGGTTTAACAGAGCCAAGACACCACCGCTTCTAATAGCTCAATAATGGTTAAGACATAGGCAAGCCCTGTAGGAGTCCATTATCAAGACCATAGCTCTCGACAATATTCCCGTTAAGTGCATAAAGCAGGCATGCTTCAAGGATGAAAAATCCTTATTCTACTTACTCTTTTGTAATTAATAACACCAACCATTTGTAGCAAGATTGAGGACCTCTCTTTTTGAACAAGCAAAAAGAAACCAGTAGCTTTGATACCAATGGAACATTTAATGTACTAGTAACTTGTGTGGAGTGTAAATTGATAACATAGTGAGCATTTCATTAAGAAAAAGTTCCTAATGAGCATAGAGAGAGTACTTAATTTGAGAAAGCAACATAGCAATTTACACCTAGCTAGTTTTCCATTCACAATACTTGAAAAGAGAGAGAAATAGAACAATTGACAACAGTTCAGTATCAGATTTACTCCATAAAGGCTTTGTATTATAGCTTCTCCCGTCAAAGGAGACTTTTGTACAATACAATCTTTGTGTTCCTTAACAAAACTAGTTGGTGCAATGAAGATGGAAGCTTCATGCACCAAATTATGCTTGAAAAACACACGGAGTGTTCCTAGCCTCAATCCCAAGACCTCACACACCTTCAAAAATGGTGAGAGCTAGCATGGAATGAGGATAGATTGAGAGGAAGAATATGTATCTTACAAGAAAGAAGTATTCTCCTCACACAATCACTCTAATAGCATAGCTTAGCTTAGTAACTAGCATGGTGGAGGAGATGAGCATGCCATTGAATCTTGGCTCTTGGTTGGATTTGCATTCCATAGCCAAGAGTTGTTGGTGTAGGCCTCTACTTCTCAATGCTTGAAGAAGGAGATGGAGTTCTTCTTGCACACATGAGTTGTGTGTGTGTGTGTAGCATAAAAGATAGACTCAAATTCCAAAATCCCTCTCTCTTCGTCAACCCCTCTTGCTTTTTGATCATGTTGGCATCCTATTGGCTCCTGCAAAGCTTAGCCAATCACAAATTAAAAGCATAATTGACAGCCTTTTGATAAGTGTCCCCCTTTCCACTTTTGTGAGATCTTTAGGGAAACAAATAACTCAATTAAACTCTCATTGGACCTCTTAGTCTTCTGGCCAATAGGAATCAGGCAAGCCATTGGGCTATTGGATGCTTATTGGACACCTTGGCCAATAGTCTTCTAGGGAGCTTAATTTCTACCGGTTCTTTTATCAAGCATTTTTTAAATTGATTAGACTAACTTTACTCTAGCCTAATTCTAATTGGTCCACCTCTATGTCCATCCAATAGGATTTGAGGGGAGATTTGGGGTAATTGGCCTAGGAACCTGACATGTGTCAAGTATTCTGTTTGTGTAAAGGGAGAGCTTTGGAGTGTGTGTGTGTGTGTGTGTGTGTATTTCTCTCTCATCCCCTACTAAAAGGGATCACCCCCTCCTTCCTAGGGATGTGGGAAGACTTCTTAGTCTTCCGATGACCATCCAATTTTCCCCTACTTTGGCCTTTGGACAATTGAATTAAAATTAGGAACCTTAGCCTATGGAAGTCTTAATGGAGCTGAACCTTAGGTCTTTTAAGCCCCATTGAAGCACATTGCTCTTTTGCAGACTGTCCCTCATTGGATATGTATATTTCCTCCTTTGGATCCCTGTAGAGACTGGTTTGGCATCCTTACCAATATTCTAGGTTTTACTCCCCTGGTACTTCCCCACATTAAATGGTCAGCTTAACATGAGAAACTCATTTGGGGGAAACCATTTGTCTAAGCTAGGATCCCTTAAAACATTAGCATAAAAAAAACTCCACGTTAAAGCTAGCGACAACCATAAGTGATAATATTTCTCACCAATTGGGAAACCCTTGATGTGTTTGTACATGGATAATTTTATTACAAGGCCCACCCCTTGTCCAAGCTACCTCCAAGCTACAATAATACTTATCATTATTTGGAAAATCCATGGTATGTTGTACATGGGGGGTTTTGTTCCAAGCTCCATCACTTGTCCAAGCTAGTTCTATTGAAATATAAGGTAGAAGCAAGCTTCACCATGTGTCCAAGTTAGGCTATATTGGAACTTGAAAACCGCTTGTCCAATCAAGGCTACCTTGAAACATGGAGGGAGGCAAAGATTCACCGGTTGTCCAAGTTAGGCTACATAAATAATGTGGGGTTAAATCCAAAGGGCCACCACTTTCTCAGCCTTTAGAGATGCAAGGTGTACCAGATGTATAAACTAGGCATGAGAAAATACTAGAAGATTCACCATTTGTGTAGCCTATTTTCTTTAGCAGCAAGCTCCACCATGTGTCCAAGCTACACTCCGTTCGTACATGGAAAGTCACTTGTCCAAGCTAGGCTCCCTTTAAACATGGAGAGAAACAAAGGTTCACCACTTATCTAAGCTAGGGATGACATGTTCAACCTTTAGATTTACATCTTGAACAATATTGTTTCTTACCAGTTGGAAAACCCATAATATGCTGTACATGAATAAGTTTTTAGCAAGGCCCATCTCCTGTCCAGGATTCCTCCAAGCTACAATATTTTCTCTTCACAATTTGAAATTCCCATGATGTGTTGTATATAAGGGATTTAGTTCCAAGCTCCAACACTTGTCCAAGCTAACTCTATTGACATGTGATAGAAGCAAGCTCCACCATGTGTCCACGCAAAGATCCATTAGAACATGGCAAACCATTGGTCCAAGCTAGGCTCCGTTGAAGCATGATCATAAGAAAAGATCCACCACTTGTCCAAGATAAAAACACCAATTGCAAAATCATGGTGTGTTTTACATGGAAACTTTTGTTACAAGGTCCACTACCTGTCCAAGCTATCTCCAAGCTACGATATTGTTTCTCACCATTTGAAAACCCATGACATGTTATACATGGAGAGTTTTGATCCAAGGTCCACCACTTGTCCAAGCTAATTGCATTGAAACATGGGGATAGAAGCATGCTCCACCATGTGTCTAAGTTAGGCTCCATTGAAACATAGGAAACCAGGATCCCTTCAACATGAGCATAAGAAAAGCCCCATCACTTGACCTAGCTTTAGACAACCATGATTGATATTGTTGCTACCAATTGCAAAACCCTTGATGTGTTTGTACATGGAGAATTTTGTTACACCACTTGTCTACGCTACCTCCAAGCTACAATATTATCTCTTTCCATTTGAAAAATCCATGAAACACTGTAAGGGGGGGGGGGGGGGGTTTCTCCAAACTCCATCACTTGTCCAAGATATTTCTATTGAAACATAAGGTAGAAGCAAGCTCCATCATGTTTCCAACCTGGGATTGATTGGAACTTCAAAAACCACTTATCCAATTGAGTCTCCCTTGAAACATGGAGGGAAGATAAGGTTCACCGCTTGTCCAAGCTAGGCTACATAAATAATGTGTGGCTAAATCCAAAGGGACACCACTTCTCCAACCTTTACAGATGCAAGTTGTACCAAATGCATAAACTAAGCATGAGAAAATACTAGAAGACTATTTGCGTAGCCTTCAACATAGGGGTATATTATGTAATTGCAGGTTAGCATGTCAAATTGTTCAAAAAAACTTGAAAGGCTTCCTTGCTTGTTGAATAGGCATTGTGTCACTAGAGGATCAAGTATGGATATTTTCATAGCTATAGTCTCTAGAAGATCCCTCAAAAGACACTTGAAGTCAAAGAAAATAACATCCAATCTAAAAGTAAGAATTAGATTCAAAGACATTGAAGGTCACCTCGTGCAATGCTTCCTAAGCAAAGCTGACAGTGCTCTCATCATCCAAACGCCTCTCAACAATAGGCTAGAATATATCGAACACCATGGATAACTCTCCCACTTTGCTAAAGGGTGGAATACTTTGTGTATAGGGGGTTTGTGCCACCCACCAGAAAGTTGGGTTTGGGAAGAGCTCTCTATTTGCATCGGCCTTAGTTCCAGTGTAGTCCCACTTGCAAATTTTGAGATTTACCTCTAAACTTTAAATTTGAAGGCGAGAAAACCTTCAAATTTATTGGACTTACCTCTAAAATTTCTCGTCCAGTGCAAGCTAGCTACGTTTTTCAAAACGAGCTTCTCTCGAGCCACACACACACACATGTCAGCTATATCTATGGGCTTTGTGAGTCGCAAATCCCGAAAGAGGCCAGAGGTTTAGTGTAGTCTCACCTGCAAATTTGGAGATGTACCTCTAAAATTTAAATTTGAAGGCAAGAAAACCTTCAAATGTTTCTTTTCACCCCTTCCATTACGAATTGACCTTGTTTCCATTGATTTCTAAATGGGCTCGTCTCCTTGTGGAACATACTTTTTCATGACCAAATGGAGAAAGTACATAAAAGATCAAGGATAATTGCAGACTACTTATCTCAATCATAGGTACATGTCAAGGAAAGGTAAATGTATCCCGATCAGCCTTGATCAAAGGTACAAGACAAAGGAGATGTCTGAATGTAAATATAGGAGTCTAAACTTAATGAAAAGTGATTGTGATAATCTCGACTCATTCAAATAACTCTTTAAACTTTAAATATGAAGTCTAGGAAGCATTAGGAGTAAATTCTAACTTGCTACAAATGATCTAAATTTAGTAGATTTTGGGAGCAGCTTAGGGACACCTCCAAAGCACTGTGCTAAGGTTTCTCATAGAAAAAGAAAATTTCTAAACCCAAAGGGTGAGTTTTATTTTTACCAAAGTGTTTGTCCTAATTTAGTAGGCAGGATATAGCCCCGGTTCAACACCCAAGCTAATTAATAAAAGGGTAAGTTTATGGTTTTTAATAAATGAAAGAAAAAAGCTAAAGCTAAGGTTGGACTAGCCCTTCCTCATTTAGAAAGTTCACTCTAGTCTTTGTTTACTAACCTTGGCTAGGCCACATGTACAAAGTAGCACAAACTTGCTTTGTGTGGACTTAACAAGTGTGTGTGGTGTCTCTACTTGCCAAGAAGTCCAAAGACCCAAGGGGGGTGGGGGGCATTCTTCATGCAAGCTAAGCTAAGAGTCTACAGCAAGTGTAGGCTAAGCTTGCGGTGTTCCCACCTCATTGGTCAAGTTGTATGCATTCTAATTTAACACTAGTGTACAAGCATACACGAGAAGCTCATTGGATTTTTGGTTGTCTTGCTCCTCTCACACACTCTCTCAAGTAAAGCAAGATCTCTCTCTCTCTCTCTCTCTCTCTCTCTCATATAAGAGCTATAGAAATAGACTCTATGCTCAAGCTCTTCGCTCTGTATGCAAATCTAAACCAATGAATATATCGAACACCACGGATAACTTTCCCACTCTGCTAAAGGGTGGAATGCTCTGTGTATAGGGGGTTGGTTCCCCCCCAAGAAAGTTGGGTCCGTGAAGAGCTCTCCTTTTTGCATCGGCCTTAGTTTCAGTGTAGTCCCACTTGCAAATTTTGAGATTTACCTCGAGAAAACCTTAAAATTTAGTGGACTTACCTCTAAAATTTCTTGTCCAGTGCAAGCTAGCTAAGTTTTTCAAAAAGAGATTCTCTCGAGCCACACACACACACGTCTGCTACATCTATGGACTTTGCGAGCCGGAAATCTCGAACAAGGTCTAAGGTTTACTATAGTACCTTGAGGTTTACTGAGGTTTATTGAGATTAATTGTACCTTGGGTGCATGTATTATAGATGAGGCCTGAGGCCTGAGATTTACTGAGATTGATTTCACCTTGGGTGCATGTATTATAGATGAAGCACATGTACATGACTACATCAACAACTCTACTATGATAATTTATACTCACAGATCAGATGTCGAACACTATAACAACCTTGCCTTGAATAAGTTGTACAATCAAACTGACATTACAAAAGTTCAAATGAAGGCAAATTTGGGTAACATAAATGTCCTTGAGTAGTGGCTCCTAGACCCTAAGTTCAACGAGTTGGATTCGATCACAATTGGTGTGCGCTGCATGATCACTGAAAACATCGACTTGACAATCGGTGCGGCAAACGGTGCAACATGCATTGCTGATGCCATAACACAAAACACAGAAGGTGAAGTTACATGTATCAATATCCTTATTCATTGTACCGAGAATAGCTAAAAAAAAAAGAAAGGCAAAACACAAATAACTACAAAAGAAGAAAGGAAAAACACACTCGACATGCACCCTCCTCACTATATTGCACGGGCGGGCTCAAATGGGATCGACGGTGGAGAGGATTTGGGTCAATCTGGGCCGTTGGCGGGATTGGCCCGAATTTATGAGTTTTACCAAATTTACGAAGTTGTGGCCTGTCGCTTTCTCAGGCTGTTTGCCGTACGCAGGAGGGAGCTCTGGACAGTGCACAGGTCCTTGCGTGGGTGGGAAGCCTGGTTCGCCCAGGAAGGCAAATAGAGTAGCGTGTGCGCATGAAGGGAGCCCTGTGTAGGTGGCCGAATTGCTTTCTCAGGCTGTTTGCCGTATGCAAGAGGGAGCTCGCAACCTGGTTCACGCAAGGAGGCAAACAGGGGAGCGTGCATGCATGAAGGGAGCACTGTGCAGGCTACTCTATCGAGGCTGGTGGTCCTCACTCAGCAAGGCCAAGGGGCACTGTACTCTCAGGCTTTCAAGCAAGTCCATACTTGAGGAGGATAAGGGGTTGGAAGAGGGACTTATGCGAGGTTGCTCGTGCAAGATAGGCTACAACAAATGTAATGCAATGGAAGCTTGAAGAGCGTATTGGTGCCACTGTTTGAAGGTCGAAGAAGCAGCCAATCAATCAACGGTCCTCGAGACACGACCGCCACCATCTCCGTATGATCGGCGTCGTGCATTGCACAGGTACTTTGAGTCGATGTTTTAAGATATGTTGTAGTACATCTTGTCCAATGCAAGTGTCCACTGTTGAATAGGTCTTGAGATTATTCTAAGTAGGTTTGATAGGTTGAAGATGTGGGTATTTTCTTATTCATGCATTCTTGTGTGCATGTCAAAATTATATCGCTGTGGGTGTTTTCTTATGCATGCATTCTTGTGCACATGTCAAAAGTATATCGCTCCTGGAAATGGCTAAATCATCCAGTCGTGCAAAGGAAGGCAGAGGGAAGAGAAGTTATCGCAAGACAATAGAGGCTTCTTCTAGTCATATATGTGATTCGCAAAAAGAGACGCGTATGCTCGATATTGAAGTTTCTACAATGGTGAGCTTCTTACTAGAGGATACATAAATGTTTTGTGTGCGTGCGTCTCACACAAATGTGTGCGCACACACACTTACCCTCACGCACGCAGAGAGAGAGAGAGAGAGAGAGAGAGAGAGAGAGAGAGAGAGAGAAGAGAGAGAGATGAGTCTTGAGGGAGAGAGAGATGGGGCTCTTGTACGCTATTGTCGAGTTGATGAAGATTGTTCGCAATGGGGTAAACCATCGGAGAAGTGTACGGATATCTTTCATCACGTAAAAGAGAGGCATAGTATCACTATTGACATTCCTCGTAGATCCGTTGGATGACCTAAAAATAACCAAAAGGGTCAATTAGGATCGCGGTCTCATAGACAATCAAAGGTGCACTTTTCAAGTCTTGACACTCGCATTACGCTTGCAAGAAGAAAGCATCAGGAGGATTTTCGTAAGGGTTCAAAGAAGAGGTGGATGTTGAGCTCTCTTAAAACTAAAATTCCTTATGAGGAATGGTTGGAAAAATATATGGAGGAGTAGATGGCAGTGTGGGAGAATGGCATGCCAGAACGAATTGCCAAAATGCAAGCCAAAATTGGTAAAGGATACAATGCAATGGTAAGATTGCTTTCTTCATGCGTGACAATCATGTATATTGATGGGGTTATAAGAAAAATGTGTTTGCTAACTTGTTTTCTTGAATTCTTTAGTCTAAAAGCTATAAAAAAGTTGTAGATGGACAACAAGTAATGGAGGAAGAGCAACATAGTCATGATTGCTCTATGAGTTAAAATGATTTGAGTCAGGAAGAGAACAATAATGATGTCACTACATTGGTAAGATGGAGAGTTCAAAATGCTTTCCTGCTTGGTTTAGAGCTTTAAATTTATTGTTTAATACATCTTTTCTTTTCCTCTATGGTAGCCATAGCTTAAGAATGAGGGGAGTACCTCAACGAAGGCAAAGAAGCTTGCCAAACTACCAAATCGCAAGAAACCAAGGGAAAACATGTGTAAGGTATTACCTCATCATGATTTCAAGCCCGTCAACTAATGTGTTTGCACTTTCATATGCGGTTTGTATGTTAAGAGAGCTCAATTTGTAGCTTGGTTGTCAAACGGTTTCGATAGATCACACTCATAGAGATATCTCCTCTCCGATTGGAAGTGCGAGTTTGCGTCATCCTTTGGCAATAAAGAATACATGGTATGGCATGTTTCAAGGAAGGTTTTTAAGTGTTGTTTTGTAATGATTACACACTCATAAGTAATATCATTGCATAGGTCACACAAGGAAAAGTTAACCCTCTTATATTCAGTTCGATATGGCCTCGAGGTTATGTATGACACAAAGCTCGCAAGTGATATAGCGACAAAAAAAGCTTCCTCTCGAACTCTAATTTTGTTTATCTTGTAAGTATTCCTCTTTTTCAATCATTCACTTAAATCGTGTACTTGCGTTTAACTAATTGGCGTTTATAATGGAGATCATGGGTAATGATAGATGGCTTGAAAGCGTTCTTGGAGAAGAAGCTTTAGATCAAACATGGTTTGTTGATAGTTTATGGCACTTTTTTATGCAAACCAATCCTACTGAGAGAGTGATACATAACTACTTTGGACGGGTGGATCTTTCTTCACGAGTGTTTACTTTCTTTCCGATTATTGATGAGTAAGAATTTATTATTACATAGCTTTTGATGCAAATTAGGTGCCCCCTTTTAATCCTTACTGATGGCTTTTGGTGGTTTTAGGGATCATTGGACGCTTGCAGTACTTTACAATTCTTGGGCATGTCTACTATATATCGTGCCTTCCAAATGATAGGAGCACTATCCTTTTCTTTGATTCACTCTCTTTGCAGTCTATTAACCGTTACATCTCACCTTTACAGAGGTATGTGTTTCAACATGTCTTTGTACTTTGATAAGTGTGCTCACCTCTTGAGGTAGTATGCTCTTCTTTTGTAGAGTTTTACAATATTTTTCTACTTATGCAACGCATTCGAAACTTAGAAAGGAGCTATGCCATCCTGAAGATTGTCACACGCAAACAATGGAGGTGCACTTTTAGAGATTGTGATGTTTTTTGTTGTGTTTGTGTATGAAATCCCTTCTTATGAATGTTGTTTAGATGCCAATGCAATCAAACACAAAAGATTGTGGATTCTATGTTATGTTGGTCATGAAGCTCTTGATTGAAGAAGGTTATGATCTCATAGCATCAAGAAATTGTGTAAGTAATGCATGCTAACATCTCTATTATGTGTTATACATGCCTAACAGAGATCTTTGTTATGGTCATGAACTGATCATGTTAACATTTTCAGTTTACCGTGAATTGGTTTACTCATGATGAGGTGGAGACATTGAAGGTGGACCTTGGCGCTTGGGCTAATGAAGGAGATATGGACAATGCAAAATAAATGTCACTTGGTTTCTTGTGCACAACCTTCCGCGGTTACATGCAGTTCTCCCGTTATACAAGTTCTCTTCGTAGTTTTGATATGCCTTCATAAGCCAACAATTATCTTTTTTGTAAACCTACGAATATGGCTTAAGTTTTCGGAAGCCTCTTTTTGTCTCCCGTGACATGGTTATGACAAATGTTTTGGATGACATTTTATTATTATATTGATCGAAGTTATATGTATGACGATCTTGTTGTCATGGTTTTAATGTTATGGTTATGACAAAGTTTCGGATTATCTAGTCATGATTTTGGTGAGTACTCGCTGGATATGTAATGGTTATAGTTTTGATTGTTTGGTTATGATTTTCATGAGTACTTGATGAAAATGTTACGATTTTGGCTATGGTTATCGTGAGCACCTAATGGGCTCATCATTTTTTTTTGTTATGGTTAGGGTGATTTGCTTATGATTTTGGTGAGTACTCGCTAGATATGTAATGGTTATGGTTTTGAATGTTTGGCTATGGCTTTCATGAGCACTTGATAGAAATGTTACGATTTTGGTTATGGTTAGGGTGGTTTGCTTATGATTTTGGAGACTACTCGCTGGATATGTAATGGTTATAGTTTTGAATGTTTGGTTATGACTTTTCATGAGCGCTTGATGGAAATGTTACCATTTTGGTGATTTGCTTATGATTTTGGTGAGTACTCGCTGGATATGTAATGGTTATAGTTTTGAATGTTTGGTTATGACTTTCATGAGCGCTTGATGGAAATGTTATGATTTTGGTTATGGTTAGGGTGATTTGTGTTGGAATAAGGGTTGCAGAGAAACACACACAGCTTGGAGAAGACGAAGGAAGCTCAAGGCACACAATAGAGAGTGTATTACTTAGTGTGCAATGGAAAAGATTGATAGCCCTAGAGTGATGGGCGTATATACAATGCACGGGGGAAAAAACCTCCTAAAGAGGGAAAAAAATGCTCCGGTGGTCCTAGTGTGTTCACACACATCACTACCACATGTATATGGTAACAAATCCCCCCTGGAGTGATGCGGTGAACGAGAGATGGTACATGAGTAAAGGGAAGTGCCATGCCCTGAGGACATGATCAGTCCACAAAGGGGAGTAAGCCCAAAGCTTTGCGGAAAGCTTCAAGCTTCTTACGAGACAATGCCTTTGTGAAAAAATCTGCAAGGTTGTCCTATGTTGGCACATAAGCCAAGCTGATCTCTGCTGAGAGCCTCTCCTTGACATAATGGTAATGCACCTCAATGTGCTTTGTGCGAGCATGAAAAACTGGGTTCCTCGCAACTGCCAATGCACTCCGATTGTCAGTGTAGATAGTGTTGGCAGTGTCCTGTCCAACACCCAAATCAGCCATAAGGCGTCTGAGCCATACACAGTCAACCGTAGTTGTGAAGACTGCCTTGTACTCAGCCTCGCAACTCAAAGTGGCCACAGTAGGTTGCTTCTTGCTCAACCATGATATACATGAATTGCCAAGCATGAAACAAAAACCACTTGTGGACACTCGCGTGTCAAAACAACCAGCCCAATCTGAGTCCGAAAAGGCATGTAAGTCTGGCGGCAATGATCCTCCCTTGGGATAAAACAAGCCACTAAGGTAGCCGGAAATCCTCTTGACAGATTGCCAATGCTTAGACCCTGGGCTATGCATAAATTTGCTGACCTGTGAGACTGCAAACTGAATATCCGGCCTCGGGTTGCATACATAAATGAGGCAACCAACATCAGTTTGGTAAAGAGTGACATCAGCAGGATCGCCAGCATTATGTAGACTTAACTTCAAACCTGTTTCCATGGGAGTGGCAATAGGTTTGCAATCCTCAAGTCCAAACTTACATAGCAATGTCTCTATGTAACTCTTCTGACACAAGGAAATACCACCATCACACTGCTTAAACTGTATACCCAAGTAATGATGCAACAGCCCCAAATCTTTCATCTTGAAAGTAGCATTCAAATCAGCCTTAAATTCAGCAATATGTCTCTCATTTGGTCCAGTGATCAACAAATCATCAACATAAAGAACCACAATGAGAAGTCCATCACCCTCATGCTTTACATACAATGCGCTTTCTGTTGGACTGTTACGAAATCCTTGTTTGACCAAATGAGTGTCAGCTTTCTCATACCAAGTACGAGGAGATTGCTTCAACCCATACAAAGCCTTGTTACATTTGCACACTTTGTCCTCTTGTCCTTTTATGACAAAACCACGAGGCTGTGTTACATAAACTTCCTCAAATATGTCACCATTCAAGAAAGCAGTAACAATGTCTAATTGATGTACATCCCAACCAAAATGAGTTGCCAATGCACGTAGAAAACGCACAGTAGTCATACGACAAGTGGGAGCAAAAGTCTCTTCATAATCTATGACTTTTTACTGTGCATAACCCTTTGCAACAAGTCCAGCCTTATGGCGATCAATCTCACCATCCGGCTTGTGTTTCAACTTGTAAACCCACTTCGTACCAATGGCCTTTTTGCGAGGAGGCAAATCACATAAAGTCCATGTGTCATTTTCTATGAGTGCATCATATTCTGATTGCATGGCAGCCATCCAATTTTCTAAATTCTGTGCTTCATCAAAAGACACAAGCTCCTCAACATCATGTAAGCTAGACACAGCCAAAGCATAACAATCTGATGCATAAGATGCATGGCGAGAGCCTGAACGAGTACGACTAGACAAAGGTACATCCAATTTACTGCCACGCAAAGTGTGCACCAGCCATTTTGGCATACCTCTAGCCTGCTCATTTTCAGCCCTTTTCCTCATCAAGTACATCATGTACATTTGCATCAGTAATAGGCTGATCTAAAACATTTTCAGAAACCCCCATAGGCTGTACATTTGCCTCATTGGAACTTACATTCGTATTTCCACCGCTGAAAAGAGGCAGTCATAAATGTCCTGTGAGCTTACATTACTGTCTCTAGTACATGACAGCAAGGGCTGAACAGAATCTTCCACAAACACTACAACCCGAGAAACCAGAATACGTTTTGTTTGCGGATTATACAACCTGTAACCTTTGCTCTCAGCACTATAACCAACAAAAATACATTTGACAGCCTTATCATCCAATTTTGTGCGTTGCACTTGTGGCACCAAAGCATATGCCAAACAACCAAAAACACGCATGTGCTCAATAGAAGGCTTTCTATCATGCCATGCTTCATATGGAGTAATAGACTGCAAAGCTTTCGTAGGACACCTGTTTAGTACATAAGTGGCACACATGATGGCCTCAAGCCAAAAAGAATGCGGCAAAGCTTGACTTTTGATCATACATCATGCCATTTCCGTCAGTGACCTGTTTTTCCTCTCAACAAAACCATTTTGCTGAGGTGTATAAGGCACTATACATTGGTGTTTTATCCCACGACTAGCCAGAAATGCATTAAATTCATGAGACATATACTCCCCCCTCGATCAAAACGAAGGGTGCCCATAGTTCATTTCGAGACATTTTCAGCCATAGCCAGAAATTGTTTGAAGCACATAAAAACTTTAGACTTCGCTTTAAGCGGAAATACCCATGCATGCCTTGAGTAATCATCAATGAAAGTCACGAAGTACAGGTAATTGCCCAAGGACGGAGTTTGCATGGGCACACAGACATCACTATGCACAAGCTTCAACCTGCATGTGGCCCGGACTGAACCATCCTTTGGAAATTTAGAACGCTGCATCTTACCCAAAATACAGCCTTCACAAACATGTTTGACAGGTGCTTCAAGAGGCGGCAAAGAAGCAACCATATCAGATTTCTGCAAACGCAGCAAACTGGCAAAATTTAGATGACCAAAACGTACATGCCAAATTTTGCATCTGAAATAGCCCTTGAATCTGTAACAGCATTTGCAAAATTTTGTCCACACTTGTCATACAAAGTGAGCTTATACAGCCCACGGCACAAAAGCCCAGATACAACAATTTCATCACCAAAACTGAGATCATGAACTGTACATCTATCATCCACAAATTTGACAACAAGTCCAAATCTAGCAAGTGCGGATATAGACAAGAGATTCTTCTCGATCCCAGGTACATAAAGTGCATCAACAAGTGTGAAGAAACTGCCATTAGCAGCAGTGAGCACAATCTTTCCAACTCCCTGAATTGGATAAGAGGCGTTGTTGGCACAAGTGACTGAATTCCCATGAGGGACAAACTCGAGAGAGGTAAACAATTCACGATGTGAGGTAATGTGCTTTGTAGCACCACTATCGAAATACCACACATGTGAATCTGCAGCAACTGACAAGCGTGCATCATGGACAATAGGATTGTAAGTGCACTCTGCGCTAAAAGCCCATTCTGCATCAACATCAGCAACATAGTCTCCTTTCATAGAAGACTCAACAATGGCTGCATTTGTAGTGGAACTAACATTTGCAGTGGAACCACCCTCTTTCTTCTTAGCCTCTTTGGCCTTCAACTTAGGACACGACTTGATCAAGTGATCATTGGCTTTACAATAATGGCAACGCATCTTCTTTTTGCCTTTATCACCAGAATTTCCAAACGAATTGCTGCCAACAGAAGCATTAGGAACAGAGTTTTTGCCACTCGCAGCAGAACCATAAGAAGTGGTTGCATTGCTGTTACCACCCTTTCTTTGAGAAGCAATAAAAGCCTGTTCAACTGCACGCTGTCTAGTCCTGTTTTTTCTGGAAAGTGACTCTTGCAACAGCAATGTGCATAATGCATCAAACTTGACAACTTCTGGATTTCCTTGGGTCATAAGTCTCCAAGTACTAGCAAAACTCTGGTAAGAATCTGGTAAGGCATCAATTAGAACAGTCTGCACAAGGGAACTGTCTGAAATAACTTCACCTGCAGAAATAAGTTGCTCATTGATATCCTTGACACTAGCAAGGAAAGTGTCCATATCATCTTCCTCATGCATAATCTTCGACTCCAGCTCTTTACGCAGCAATCAAATTTAGCCTCATTGCGGCTTGCATAAAGACCTGCTAGAATATCCCAAGCCTGTTTTGCAGATTTTGCTGAACAGATGTGAGGAACAATGGTGCGCTTCACAGACAACGCAATCAATGCATGAGCCTGCTCATCCTTGACATCCCAACGAGCTTGTTCTGCCATAGGCAAAACAACTCTAACAACTGCAATCCTTGCAGCAAGACCTGCAACATCCTCAACATCGTCTACATCCTCAGAACCAGGACGTACATCAATGCCGTGCACAATGTTCTAGAAACCCTTTGACACAAGAACATGTTGCATCATATAAGCCCACATAGGGTAGTTGTCCCCATCCAACCTGTCCTCAACAGCAAACATCTTGAACACATCTGTGTTGTTGTTGTCTGCCATGGTAAATGCTGCACCTGATGTGAAAACTGCCCGAAAATAGGAGAAACGGAGCGGGAACAACCTGTGCTATATAGCACAAACCGTAGAAGACTATAAGGCACCTGTTATGCAAAAAAACGGCACTGACAGAAATTCTGCACAAAATGAGGAAATAGCATGTGCAGTATTGCCTGTAGTGGAAACAGAGGCCGAAATGAGTCCAAATCAAAATTCTGAGCAGACCGAGCTCTACGAGCTCACCCAAAGTATTTGTCGACCTGCGAATGCTTGCCAAAGCTCACTGAAATCGGAGAAAGTGAGCAGGCGTGTGCTGGAGCAGATGGCGACTAAGCCCGGGAGGACGTGACCTGCTCTGATACCAATTGTTGGAATTAGGGTTGCAGAGAAACGCACACAACTTGGAGAAGACGAAGGAAGCTTAAGGCACACAATAGAGAGTGTATTACTTAGTGTGCAATGGAAAAGATTAATAGCCCTAGAGTGATGGGCGTATATACAATGCACGGGGGAAAAAACCTCATAAAGAGGGAAAAAATGCCTCGGCGGTCCTAGTGTGTTCACATACATCACTACCACATGTATATGGTAACAATTTGCTTATGATTTTGGAGAGTACTCGCTGGATATATAATGATTATGGTTTTGAATGTTTGGTTGTGACTTTCGATGGAAATGTTACGATTTTGTTTATGGTTATCGTGAGCACTTAATGGTCTCATCATTTTGTTATGGTTAGTGTAATTTGCTTATGATTTTGGTGAGTACTCGTTGGATATGCTATAGTCATGGCCTTTGATTTTTTGTGTGGCTATATGCTTCTGATTATGGTGAAGGATTTTTTGGTCTCTCTTGTTATTTGTAAATTCGGGCTGCGCATAAGTAGCTCTCTGGAATTTTGTAAATTCGGGATGCACAAAAACTACTCTCTGGAATTTTGTAAATTCAGGCTGCAAAAGTAAATTCGGACTGCACAAAAACTACTCTCTAGAATTTTGTAAATTCGGGTTGCACAAAAATTACTCTCTGGAATTTTGTAAATTCGGGCTGCAACACTAAAAACCATGTGAAAGGACAGTAGTGCAACATCTTCAACTTCACAAACCCATGTCATTTCAAACTGCCGATTACAAAAGTTTCAATTGAATATGTGGACTTTCACTACAAGAGGCTATTCATATTAGCGACGCTCACATAGCGACGCTAATTTTTTTTTCCCGGCGTCGCTATGAGCGTCGCAAATTTACAAGTAAATTTGCGACGCTTATAGCAACGCTCATAGCGACGCCGACTGGGCTAAAAAAAATAACAGAGAGCGCCCAAAAACTCAGATCTCAGAGCTGAGTTTTTCGGCGCCCTCAAGCAAGGAGCAGGTAACGCTCTCCCTCTCTCTCTCTCTCTCTCTCTCTTTCTTCTCCACACACACACACACACACACACACACACACACACACACACACACACACACACACACACACGAGGAGAGGAAGGAGAGCCAGGTATGCTCCTTCCCTCTCCTCACTCTCATGTTCCCTTCCCCTCTTTCTCTCTCCCTCTCTCTCTCTCTCTCTCTCACACACACACACACACACACACACACACACACACACATAGTGTTTTTGAGAGAGAGAGAGAGAGAGAGAGAGAGAGAGAGAGAGAGAAAGAGTACAAACATAAACAAAAACGCACACACACATACATAAACAAAGAATGCACACACACATTGAGAGAGGAAAAGAGAGAGAGAGAATGCATAAACAAAAAACGCACACATTGAGAGAGGAAAAGAGAGAGAGAACATGCATAAACAAAAAACGCACACATTGAGAGAGGAAAAGAGAGAGAAAACATGCATAAACAAAAAAACGCACACACGTTGAGAGAGAAAGAGAGAGAAACTAATTTAACGTCGTAGGAAACTAATTAAAATTAAAAGACCTAAAGATCTAGCCGACGAGGAGTTGAACTCAAGACCTATTATTCAAGAGGGAAATGGCATAACCAATCTATCATACTTGGCATGGGTGATAGAAAGGTTATACCATTTATCTCTTTTTATTGGCACACACATCCACACACGCGCACACACACAAGAAGAAGAGAGTTATAACGTCGTAGGAAACTATCCTAAAAGACGTTAAAGATTAGGTTAGATGTAGACTTACGTTAAATTAGATTTAGGTTTATTTAAGTTAAATTAGATTAGATTTAGGTTTATTTTTAGTTAGATTTACGTTTATTTACGCTAGATTTAGATTTACGTTATATTAGATTAGATTTAGGTCTCCATAGACTGCGATGCCTGCATGAAGCGGGTGAAGAAAGCCCTCAATGGAATATAGGGTATTGCTGCCTTCACTCATGGTGGGCTCCGTCGATCCAAAAGTACTGGTGAAATGTCTTCAGAAGATAGGGAAGAAGGTGGATCTTCAGGGCGGCAAGAGTCACTACATCCCCGACAATGACCATCTAGACAACCTCTAGTCATTCAACAACAACTTCAAAGTTAGTAACAAGAGCAAGAACGGTCCAAAGGGCCAATTGCTGTCGTCAGATGTGGATGGAGATGAGGCAGCGTCACCGCCGGAAGTTAACTCTCACATCTTTAGTGATGAGAATGCCAACTCTTGCCGAGTTATGTGAAAAATTATGTGTTAAATCAGTTTTAAGGTTCTTATAATCCCTGTTAGTTTAGTTCTTTGTTTTTAATATAACATAATTTACGTTAGATTTAGATTTATGTTATATTAGATTAGACTTAGGTTTATTTAGGTTTACCCACACACACACACACACACACACACACACACACACACACACACACACACACACAAGAAGAAGAGAGTTTTAACATCGTAGGAAACTATCCCAAAAGACGTTAAAGATTAGGTTAGATGTAGACTTACGTTAAATTAGATTTAGGTTTATTTTTAGTTAGATTTACGTTTATTTAGATTTACGCTTATTTACGTTAGATCGAGTCCACGCAAGAATTACTTACGGTTTAGGGTTTAGAGTTAGACGAACAGTGAAAAGATCTATTGTGAAAAGATGTTAAGATGCTGTGAAGTGCTACAGCTAGAGAAGAGGCAAAGGGGTTTTGTCCACTACATGCAGTATCATGTAGACGTGGGTATGTAGATTTCTTGTACCCACAAATATAGGTATTGACCAATAAAGACGAGATTATAACCCGGTGGTTCTGATCTCCGTGCACCTCTAGACCGAGGTGTGCGGGGATTGGACATGACTAGAGAATGTGAGGTAGAGAGAGAGAGAGAGAGAGAGAGAGAGAGAGAGAGAGAGAGAGAGAGAGAGAGAGATAAGACGAAGAATGCCAATAGAATATTAAATTTGTTGTCTAGGTTATAAGATTTTTATCCTCATTATGAGTAGTGACGAGGATGTGGGACCGTCCAATCGAAACACCTATCTCTCAACGAGGGTCTTATGTCCTTGTAATCAATGCAAGCATGCTGTGCAACGGACAAGACATGTTTCTTTGCAGCAGGTTCGCGAATTTGGCGAGTTCGATCCATCTATTATAGATCGAGTTGTTGCCAATTATAACTCGTCGAACTCTGACGTTGGCCAACAAGCAGCAATCTTGCAACCCAATAGACGTGTTCGCAGGCGCTTTGGTCAAGCAGCATATGTGAGGCCACAAGATGTAGCCTCTGACAGCTCGGGGGATGATCATGCAGAGCACATTCCCAACGAGGCAATGTTTGAGCCCGAGATTGATGAAATGATCGAGACGATCATGGATTCAGAAAGGCTTATCTATGATGATATGAAAAGTGAAGCTGATACGCCATTATATAATGGAGCACGTATGTCTAGATTGAAAGCACTCCTGGTTCTTCTCAACATGCAGGCAAAGTTTGGATGGAGTGACACTAGCGTCACAACGCTTTTCAGGTGATCTATTACAATTAGTTTACTTTAATAAAACTCTAAATGTATAATGATCTGATAGATTTTTACACGACTGTATCGTATTTTTATGTTGTGTAGATTGCTTAAAGAGCACATACTACCAGCTGACAATGTGATGCCAGATTCCCGAGATGAAGCAAGAAAGATTTTGCGAAACTTGGGGATGGATTACAATTTTATCCACGCTTGTCCTAATGACTGCATTCTTTTCAGAGGGGAATACATAGACATGGAGAAGTGTCCGAAATGTGATTCCGAAAGATATCGAGTAGATCTCCATGGGACAAAAATTCCACAAAAGGTTTTGCGACATTTTCCTCTGCTTCCTCGCATCAAGCATTTCTTCGAATGTAAGTCCATGGCCGCCCTAGCATCATGGCATGAGGAGAATAAATCTTCGGATGGTGTGCTACGAATTCCTGCAGATTGCGCAACCTGGAAACATATAGATGGAACATGGTCGGATTTTGCCAGGGAAGCTCGAAATTTGCGCTTAGGACTGGCTATGGATGGCGTAAATCCATTTGGTCAAAGATCAACATCTTACAGTGTATGGCCCGTTGTCATCGTCAACTACAACATTCCCCCGTGGTTGACTACGAAGAAGGGGCACCTATGGCTAAGCTGGATTGTGCCAGGGCGATATAAAGTGGAGAATATGGATGTGTATCTTCGTCCACTATTGGAAGAGCTACAACAATTGTGGATTGGCATAGAGGTGGTGGATATGAGCTGACACACAGGAGGACAGAATGCTTTGATCAGAGGCATTCTAATGTGGACCATGCATGACTATCCCGGGCTAACAGAATGCTCAGGTGATCTATTGACACTCCTCACTCAGACACTGTAAATCTTGTTTTTTCCCATAGTTGATCTATTATCATGTGTATACATGCTGGGCTTCAAACAAGCGGATACAGAGCATGTGTCACATGTGGACCTAGACTGAATGCACGTAGGGCGCCCTCACTGAAGAAGCAAATCTACGAAGGTCATCAAGCGTATCTTCCAGAGAATCATGTGTTACGCAACGGCTTTTTGGAAAGAGAGCCACCAAGGATGTCTGCACAAGCATGGTTAGAGCAGAAGGAGATGTGCGATGACGGATTGCCTCCAGGGATGAAGAGACTATCTCTATGGTACGAGTTACCATACTGGCCCCGACTCATGATCAATCACTTGCTCGATCCAATTCACATATTCAAGAATGTGGGTAATCTACTATGGGACCATCTGACCGGCAAGAAAGATACTTTGGGAGCGAGAGTTGACCTTAGAAATGTGGATCGTATGGAGCAATATTGGCCGCAAACAGCGTCTGATGGATCGATAAAACTCCCTAAAGCACCATGGATTTTCACAGGAGCCCAAGAACGCAAAGTAAAAGAGAACATTCGATCTTTGCGGACCCCCACTGGTGTAATGCACTCGCTCCGAATGTGTTTTACTAAAGAAGGAAAGCTTACCGGTTTGAAGTCACACAATTGGCATAAAATGTGTCAGGTACGTTCATAGTGGACGTTAATATCATTGCATAAAATGTGGACTTTAATATCATTGCTGCACATACTTTACAGTTTATTTTACCGGTTGCCATTGAGGGATGTTTGTCTCTCGACATCCGTAACACAATCTACAAACTTGCAAAGCTGGTGCAATGGATCTCACAAAAGGAGATCAACGTAGACTCCATACCATTCGCCAAACTAAATGCTGCGGAGCTTGTGCGCATGTTTGAGAAACATTTTCCTACTACCATGCTAACCATTCAGGTGCATCTTCTTGTTCACATAGTTGATGAGGTGGAAATAGCTGGCACAGTTCATTCCAGATGGATGTTCTTCTTAGAACGTTTCATGAAAACGCTTAAGGGATATGTGCGTCAAAAGGCACGTCCGGAGGGTAGCATGGCAGAAGGTTGGTTGGTATCAGAGTCCCTATTGTACATTGGAGAGTGGCTAGACGGATTTGATAAAGCCCGGGACACGCTATGGCGAACCATAGATGATGAGCGCATATCTGGGATTGTCATGTGCAATCTCGGTGTTGAGAAGAAGATGACGGAAGATCTAGAGGCTAAAATCAACCGATTTTGCATGCTTCACAATCCAGTGATGCAAAAGTGGATTTCACAATATGAGGATGCAAAGCAAGAGCGACAAAGGGCACGAATCGAGTGGAGACGGGGAAGACGACCACCGATGCACTATCCGACGGGTCTGGAGAGCCTACCAACATTCATGAGCTTAAGATGGTTGCACAACCAATTGAAAAGCGCACAACAATGCGGTGACGAAGTGACTGAGGAAGAGTGGGAGTACTCTCGGGGTTGTGCGACCAAGGTAAGTTTGCAATGTACGACTAGCTAGTGACTTTATTTCTAAACGTTTGAACGGCCACTCATAATCTTTGTTCGTTGTAGTATAAGTCATACACAACATCATGGTGTAAAGGTCGACATTTTAGGGTGGAACGGATTGACAAAAAGCGTTTTACTCAAGATTGTGGAATCATGGCAAAATTTGAACAGTCTAGTCGACGACGTTCCTCTGATGCAGATCCTGTGGTGGCGGAACTCATTTACTTCGGCACGCCACAAGAGATTTTGAGGATCGATTACAGAGGATTTTTTGTCGACTTGTTCGACGTGCAATGGTTCAAGATAATCATGGAGGGTCGCAATGCTACTGTGCGTAGAGGAGAGTCTGGTTTTCTTGAGGTGGATTCTACTAAGAAATGGACTGACCTAAGAGACACTTTCGTACTACCCGAGCATTATGAACAAGTAAGTATGTAAATAGTTAACATCCCCCTTTTACAAGTTATGTGCTTGAAAGCTCTCATGTAAGTTATGTGGCTCTGGCAGGTAATATTTCATCCTACAAAGTCTACATCAAACTGGTGGTACGTCATAGAGGTAGCCCCTCGTAGTGCAAGGACGTATGAAGGCTACCATGTGCCAATCACAACGGCATCAATGGAGGAGATCAGAGAAGATGCTCAATCAGAAGCCGCTGCGGTGGTGCCAGACGAGCATCAAGATGCTACTACTCTATATGGGGTGCATGCAGAGGAGCTACAAAATGAAACAGAGGATATGTGTTTAAATGGAGAGCTCTATATAGATATAGGAAGTTATGCTAAGTTATGCGAGGATGAGAGAGAGATCTCTTAAAGCCACAAATATTGTATTTGAACAATTTTGCTCCGTGTTGTAAAAGCTCTGGCTCTCTAAGTACCTTCCATGGTGTATAACGCTCTTTTCTACTCGCGCTCACATCTTTTGATTGAAAATTTTGAGTTTTCGACTTGCCTCTTCTATCACTCAATTCATTGTGTCATTGTATTTATATGGGTCATTACGTCATTGTATTTAATGGTCTTTGCGTCATTGTCTACTCTATTCATTCAATATTAAGTTTAAATATTCGTGTGTTTAATGCAGGTATGGATGATGAGGAGTTTCTTTCTTCTTTGTCACCGCAGCAGAGACAGTGGTACGTGGAGCGTCATCGCTCTGGCGCATCATCGCGCGTTCCTACTCCATCCGCATCTCCCTCTCTTTCGGAGCATTCGGTGCGCTCCGAAGCTTCGGTGTCGACGAGATGATCTTCACACTCGTCTAGACACCAGCGCTCTAGTGGTGGCGGTGGCGGTTGTTGTGGGGATTCCGCCGCCGATGCCTCCACACCGCCTCGTGTTCGACGAGGCTCTTTACCCTCCCCTTCTTTGCTCGCCCCCACACCAGCCACAGCATCGCCATCTACGCTAGGTTTTGCGCGGCTGACTGTTCCTAGCAGCTACACACCTCTACCTACTCCGCCAGGAGCCACCCCACTCGACACTCCTCGCTTCGGGGCCCAGACGCCGGTGGAGACACCTGACGTCCGTACCCCCATCGACACGCCGCTAGAGACCCCTGCCGGGACACCCAGGTTCACGCGTCACCGGCCAGAGGGCTTGCCTTACTCCGTCGACTTCAGCGGCGGCATCATCATGGATGATGACGGCAAGAAGGTGATCTCGCGCATGCGTGGTCTTTGCTCTCAGCTGTTTAGACACTACATACTAAACAAATGGAGTGAAGTACCAAGTGATTTAAAAGCCAGAGTCATCAGCATACTTCATGATGAGTTTCCCGTTCCAACACGGGATCAACGCTTCAATGAAGACCTGATGAAGATTCGAATGCGCGAATACTGCAAACACAAGCGTTCCGAAGTGCAAAAAGCAATCAAGCATGGGTGGAACATGCCAGATTGGCTGGCCAAAGAAGATTGGAAGAATGCGAAGAAAGCAGCGCGCGAGAATCCCGACAAGTGGAAGCAACAAAAGGATGTAGCCATAGCGCGAGTAGAGGCAGGGAGCTCGCACCACTTGGGGAGCGGTGGATGGGCATCATTTGAGGCTGATTTTGTAAGTGTTTTTGCATTGCTCTTTATGTTCGATAGTTTAGGGTTTATGAGTTTTTTAATTCTAACATAATGAAATCTTTGTATGTTTTGACAGTGGTCGATGACAGGACGTGATCCCACACCGTACGAGCGCGAGTACGCAGGCAGGAAAGGCTTAAACGCCCTGATGGACATTCTCAGTTCTCGCGGCGGCATGGTTAGTATTAGGGTTTACTCTTTTCTATTTTTTGTATTGTTTTATAAATGTCGTTATATGTTTATACTTACTGAAAGATGTCTTATTGTCTTTTTTTGCAGAATCCGACAAATACGCCGCTTGGACGCGATGAGACGTCTGACTAGACGACGTCAGTTTAGCCGTAGCTAGATAGCACTAGTTTAGGGTTTCTCATAGCTTATGTATCATGAGACGGATTTTATACGTCTTTTTGAACCATGTATATTATTACATTTGTCACCGCAGTTCATTTTGCCAATCAATTCTTTATGCCTATGATGTTGTACAATTGTCATTATTACATTTGCCAATCAATTCATTTTGCCTATGATGTGTACAATTGTCGATTTTACGCTTGTCAATTTTGCAAACAATGCGTCTTGTGGGTGACTATTTTGGGTCTATTATCTACCCTTGCACTTTTTTAAAAAAGTGAATCAAGTACAATATGGTTGATGGGTGGCAGGGCATTCAATGCCCTGTCACCAAAAAAAAATTCTCTCGGGCGTCGCTATAACCGTCGCTATTTATGGCTCTGGAGCGTCGCTATAAGCGTCGCTATAGACTTCTGTGTAAACATCGCTATAACCGTCACTATGAGTGTCGCTATGAGCGTCTCTATATAGCGACGCCTATAGCATCGCATATAGCGACGCTCTCGTAGCGACGCTATTAGCGACGGTTTTAGCGACGCCGGGGGTTATAAAAACCCAGTGTATTTCCGTCGCTAACAGCGTCACAAGAGCACACAACCTCTTGTAGTGTTTGTGTAAACATCATTAAAACTCTCGTTGAAGAGGCTTGGATAGAGTAAGAGCTCCCATCATATGTGGCTAGGGTGAAAGAGCGCTCAATACCATCAGTTGTTTCCACATGCTCACAAGAAGAAATTGTGGCATAAAAGCTTCTCACACCATCACAAACTTGGACGGTGCATCCAATAAGACCTTCCACGTCCTTTACTCCACTATGACGATTTGTCAAGGGGAGTAAAGCATTACAAGTATGACAACAAAAGGTGGATGCAGGATCCACTAATAGAGTTTTTGTACAACAATGCAAACAAAAAATGTGAGGATGCTTGCCAAATCAGATGCGATGGCGGCCACGTTGATGCTTTCTTCTAAGCTTTCCGGTTTGACGAGCGGGCTTTTCGGGTTGGGTGAGTAGACCTCCCATATCCACCTTTTGCCTTCCGTGACCAAGACGGGTTAGGTTGCATGCTCTTGGACTTGGCGGATACTTCCTCTAGCTGGAAAGTCTATCTCCTTTGGACTCACAAATAATCTCATGGAGTCTCTTGCAACCTTCACTTGGTGGAGTATAAGCTCTACCTCTTTCATAGTTTTATTTGAAAGTTCTCGTTCTATTGATAGAAGTAGGTCTTTGAGCTCCTGTAGACTCTTCATTAAATCCTCTTCTTGGTTGCATTGATCAGGTTCATGATGATGAGGCCCATCCATCATCTCATGTGCCTTATCCACAATTGGGAGAATAGCATTAAAGTGAGGGTAATGTTGTGTGATAATCAATCTTACGCCATAAAAATGTTTGCATTCAGAGGAGCAATTTGGACAGTTGCAATAGTTTGCTTGTAAACTGACATTGTACCACTGGGTAGGTATATACTTGAGCTCTGTAATTTGAATTACATCAATAGTTCATTGATAACTTGAAGGCTCGAGGGGTCAAGTGCATATCATTGCAAAATTTTCTCGCCCTCCCGTAGCTTGTTGGTGTGTTTTTGAGAGGATCCTTGAACTCCAAATCGACCAGAGTCAGCTGCATACATAAATTACATAAACATGCAACTATGAACATCAAGCATCTACTAAGCAAGGCAAAATACAAACCTATTTCTTGTTTTTGCATAAAGAACTTCAACAATGTCCCACCCATGCTGGCCCCACTCTTTGAATCGCCAACCAATGCATGAATCAAGTCCACTATGGAGCGATTTACACGTGCCTCTAGTATAGTGTATTTGATGTACTGCCACAAATGCTCTACCAAATTTGTTGTATCAACATTTCCATGGGGACAAAGTCTCCAAACTTTGGCTAACGCGATCTCCATATGACATACCTCACCACATTGGGATACGCTGCATATCGAAGAAGTAGTTGTTGAAATCTACCATCAAAGTCAACCTCACTTGGGCATTGCATGAGATTTGACATTGCCATGTAGATTTCGCTTCTAATCTCTTTTGGAACCTAAAGTGAGAACCAAGCCAATGTTGATAACTTGAATACATGATTATCATAAATCTCAAGAACCATGACGCTTACCTGAGGAAAGAGGTTATCTACCCATGCTTTCTTAGCATGGAACCAACATAGAATAATGTGACATGAAATTTGACAATGCTCTCCTTCATTTGTTGTCTCCCAACAATGTGGATCTTCATTGACCACCTTAAGAAATGCCTCTAATTCTTGTTGTGACTTGTCAATGACCAAAGCGGTGGGTCGGATGTCTCCCATTCTTGAAAGTACTATCCGTAGAGTTACCTCCAAGGCAACGACATCATGGTGAGCTTGGGTGCACAACATAAAACAAATAGGGATCCCTTGTCTAAGTTGATTTGGTAGCACGACTGCGAAAAGGGGAAGCCCATATACATTTGTTTTGAAAGTGCTGTCTATTGCCCATGAGTTGTTTCGAGAAAAACGCTTGGCCATTTGCAACATCCAATCATCTTGAAAAATTAGGATGAATGGCTTATCCTTTGGATCTCTTGCTGTTGGATTGTAAGGTTGAAAATAAACAACCTACAAGCAAAACAATTACCAATGTTTGGAATATAGAACGTACAAGCATAAACTTGGGAGTAAAGGATAACTTGTCACCTTATGTTTCTCTTGCAACACTCTAACCTCCGTATACATGGTTGCCCAATCATCATTGGGGATCCTTCCTAAAAACAAATGTCTTTTATAAGGATTCTACACGAGATTCAAAAGATGAAAATTTAGCATGACAAAGAATATCTTCCATGCGCTTCTGGAATGATAGTAGTTGGACTTCCCTTGGGATCATGAAGAAGCGATAGATAGTGCGATCAAGCATGGAAGCCTGCTCCATTTGGTATTTTTCTTTTGAAAGTGACATTTGTGCAGCATGACGGGAACTACCAACATCAAGTAAATCCTCTTTGCAACACTCTACGACAGCTGGATGGACAGGAAGGTGGTAGAGGTCACTCCGACTACCTGGAGTATGGCCATCATGAATGGGGTAAATATGTATCGTAACCTCGTCACCTTCATTGGGCAATTGAACTTGACTTTTGAGATCAATACACCAAGTTGACCGCAAGGTATTGATTGTGGATGTGAGATCTCTATGATGGGGTAAGCCTTCCATACAATGTGCTTCTTTCACAATAATTTTCGAGTCCTCAACACAAGGAATCCTAAGCAAAGGATCTTATTTGAGACAAATAAAAAGTTCCCTATTGCATCCTCCTCTCACACACAACATGTCTGTCATTCTTCGTCACTTTTTGAGGTCAAGCAACCCTCCAGGATCGCAAGATTTTAGTGTATCCAAGGATGGGGATGTGTCTTTTTTCAAGGTTTTAATCATCAATGCATATGCATCTTTAGTGAACGTGAAATACCTTGAAGATATATGTGCAGCCATGTTGACCGATGTTTCACCCTCCACATTGCAAAGGTTGTGGTCAAACTCCATGGACCTAGCTTCATGCACCCCGGCTTCATCTTCACTTGAGTTGCTAGAGTAGCTCTCCTCACCCTCAAAGTCATTGTTGTCTTCACTTTCAATATACCATTCCATTGTGTTGTGAGTGAGAGAGAGGTTGAGAGAGACGGGGAATAGGTGAAAAAAAGGAAAAAGAAGAAGAGAATCACATCGAAAATCAGCAATATGCTCATAATCTCTCGACCCGAATTTACTTATTTTCTCGAATTTACATATATGATCCAAATTTACCAACATCGTACTTCCAACCAATTGATATACAACGTGTGACATGATAGGCTTTTTACCATTATATTTTAAACAACACCCTTAAAGAACACATGCACTTTTACAAACATAGCTATCCCACTCCAGTTCCCAAAGCTGATCTCCCGTCACTCAAGCTGATCTCCCGTCACTCACATTTATCGGCGCCACCCCACCCGAATTTACTATTTTTCCTGAATTTACTAAATTTTTCCGAATTTACAAAATGCCGTCGCGCTTCGATCTACGACCCTCATTCGTGGATGTGACTCCCGACCCTCCTCCCCCATTGATCCCATTTGAACATGCCCGTGCAAAAATGCGAGCCAACGTTCTCTGTTACCAACCATTCGATGAATTTGCAAATATTCCCTCGTTCATGAATTTCCTTGTTTCCATTGATTTCTAAATGCCGCGCTGAAACGTGAAAAGCACCCGAGTCCCGACGCATGGGCGATTTGCTTATTACAAAACAAACTACGCAGCTCGGAGCCTAGAGCAGCAGCTTCTGCGGATTCTTGACCTTGGGATACGTGCAGCAGGTGACCCGCCTACCTTCAGAATATTTCTTTTAGGGTATTACGAGATCATCGAATGAACAGCAGCATCAACGACTTCACCATCTTGCGGCAGGTTGGAGAGGGCGGCTTCGGCAAGGTTTACCAGGTGCAGCACAAGCTCACCCATCGCATTTTCGCCCTGAAGAGCGTCAACATTGCCAAGTACCGCTCCATCAGGGATGAGCGCCATATCCTGTCTCGCTTGCAATTGGACCCCCATCCTCACATCCTTCGTCTCTGGGATTCTTTCCTCTCCAGAAAACAGGCCCACCTCCTCCTCGACTTCCTGGATGGTGGAGACCTCCTCTCCCAACTTGAGGAAGATGGCCTCTTTGCGGAAGCCCATGCTCGCAGTTGCTTGGCGGAGATCGTCTCCGCCGTCGCTCACCTGCACTCGCACGGCATCCTCCATCGCGACATCAAGCCGGAGAACATCCTCCTTGACTATGACGGCCATGTTAAGCTCGCTGATTTCGGCTTAGCTGTGGACATAATTGGTTGCCAGTCTTCAGAAGAATCTGGAAAGATGCGCTCGTCTCCTTGTGGAACATACTTTTTCATGGCGCCCGAGATGTTGCAAGGCAAGGAGTACGGCTTTGCTTTGGATTGGTGGAGTGTTGGGGTGCTCTTCTTTGAGATGGTGGCCGGTTGCCTGCCCTTTGGCAAGCGCGGTTGCGATATGGATGAGGACAAAGTATGCCAAGAGGTGCTGACGCGACGACCGAGGTTGCCCACATACTTGTCCAGGGATGCCCATTCTCTGCTTAAAGGCTTGCTGCACAAGGACCCCAACAAGCGCCTCAGGACAGCCCATGACATCAAGGAACATCCATGGTTCAAGAACATTGACTGGACAAAGTTGGAGTATGTCAACAGAAAATGTGACAGAATCTGTGTGGATAAGCAGGGGAAGAAATTCGAATATTTGCATCGCATGAATCATCGAATAACTAGTGCAGAGAAAGATATAGTTCATGGGCAGCCACCATCACAGTCAACTGCTACAGGCAGACAAGGATTCATGTATAAGTGTGGAGATGCCAGGGCAAGCCCTCACGCAGTCCATCTTCATAAGTTGACGCCACCGCCAGGTTTCGGAGCCATCCCAAAATACGCCCTCAATAATATTGGCAGCAAACTTATGACTGTATATGTCAACATGCAGAATGTTAATTTGGAGTGCAGAGTACCTAGTTGTACTGATCAGCAACCCACACCTCATATTTCAGCCATATTACTTCCACATGCTCTGAATTATATTATAGCTCCGCCGCCAGGTTTTGTACCGAGAAGCTACTTATATGATCAATATTTAGCTACTCCTGCCGGCCCAGCTCCAGCTCAGCATGCATTTGTGCATGATCAAGCCCTGATTCGACGGCCACCACCACCGGGTCTGGGACCATATGTTATTCCATCACAATATGCTGCTCGACAAGCTGTACACATGAACACGGCCAATATTGCCGTCCAAGTTGGAGAATAGTCGACCTCCTGCAGCTAATTCTATATGGTAAGGTGAGGTGCCTACTGCCGAGTCCCCTATATTAAATTGTAGAGATGCCAGGACACTATATATGTCAGGGTTCCCCGAAAACCCTCAACATTTGCATGAAGTGGGAGTTAACTAAGGGATAATATAATCGATACGAATGCCATGGCGGCGCTGCAGCTGCTAATCATGATAATGTTTGCCTACCAGCCAGCCTGCAGAAGCGTTATATATTATTGAGACATGCTGCTCTTTATTTAGCCCACTACTGGCATGATCTACAGCACCAGCTGCCCTTCATGAATGTAAATTGAGAACTGTTCAAGCTGTAAATTTAAACAAATTCGACAATATTAAAGCAGCCTGTATTGGTTTTAACTCTAATTAATGCAAGAGCTACTCTCTCCCTCTCTCTCTCTCTCTCTCTCTCTCTCTCTCTCTCGTGTGTGTGTGTGTGTGTGTGTGTAGGAGAACAGCTGGTCTTGAGAATCACTAGCATGCTTTGCTTTAACTATTGCAAACCCGTGCAGGCACCCATCAATATATATAAATCATGCCTTGCTTGCTTGCACTTGAAGCTGGGAATTAATATCCTTCCAAAGATGATCTAATTGCACGTACGGTTTTGCATCATGTGTAGATCTAAGTTTTCACATTGCGGTTGATACATCAATTTATGAGGATGAGCTAGTGGGTTACAATTATACAAGTATCTTGTCGGCAGGGTAGTGAAAAAGATCTTACCTGAACGAATAGCACATTGTTCCGTATTCAGAAAGTACGAAATGGTATTTTGACTCTAGATTTCACTTTGTAGTTATGCTTATTTGGTGAGTATAAAATGGAAAGCAGCCAAATATTCTGAAAGTGTTTTTCCTCATGCAGATAGATCTTAAAGGACATAGAAAGCAAGAGAGAAAAAAAGCGGTTCATTTATGAAGAATGGAGGCATCGTGAGCTACAAGCAGAGCCAAGATTCTCTAAGAAAAATGGAGGGATCGTGGGCTACTAACAGAGGCATTAACAGTTCAAACCCCAGATTGTAGAATCTCACATTCACTTGCTATGGGATCAGGATGCCGTGCTCTTGGGCAGCTGGTGAGGACTTTATAAAGGAACCATGGCAAAGTCTGTTGTTTCTCTGATCAAGAAAGCAAGTTACAGAGAAGCATTAGCCATTGGGTGAGTACTGGCCAATGTATATGTTTGCTTGAAGTGAAGGTAGTGAATTAAGATTCATGGGGTGCTAGTTTCCTTAATCTCTGCATCTCCTTAATTAGGGCATATGATGTATTCCTGTTGAAGGACAGTACTTCTGAAGAACTATTGATCTTGCAATTATCAAGATAACATGCAGTGAACCATTCTGGAGGTTGATTGACATCATCGACGTTGAGATCATCATCAGCCTTGGACATCATTATGTTGATATAATGGTCATGTATGCCTCTATAACGTAGGAAGCCAGCTTTGAAAGGCAGGAGGCTGTAACTTTTTCGTTTTATGACGATCGCGACAATATTGCTTCACCCGTCAAAGTCCAGGGTCGAGGGGCGTGCACTCTGCACCGTCCATCTACCGGCCATTAACTTGCGGAATCCTGCTGGTCGAGCTTTGGATGCATGACAAGTCAGCAACCGTAATCTGCAACATGTGCAACCAATCAGTGGTATCCAAGTCGGTGCATGGAACACAGAACGACGAGTAGATGCAACTGCAACGCATGGATGCACCACCTGACTGTATCAGCTGCAACACGTCAGCATGAACAGTGGTCCCAACTGTATTGTTTGATCGCCTGCAACGCATGATGTGTCAGCTCTCCATTGGCCCCTACTCCCCTAGACTTTGACGGCCGAGAATGGCCGTGCACAGACCATTCCCATAATCAACGCTCCCAGCCTCCGCCGGTCGCCCTGATTAGTGGGAATGGTCAATCACGGCCATTCCCTACACCATAATAGTTTGCCCCTTCAATCTCTTCACTCATTTACCCTCCAAGTGGTGGTGCTATCCATCAATTTCCATGTAGCTTGTATTTTAGAAATAAAATAAGTAGTGGTAATATTATACTTTTGCATGAGAGAGAATTAGAGAACATGACACCCTTGTATGATATCCTTGTACCTCTCTAAGAAGTATGCACGACTCTATAATATGCATATTCTAGAAGTGGTAGATACTTCTTCCATGATTTCTTTGGTTTATGTGAGGCCAACGGCCTCAAATGGCCTTTTGGGAAATGGTGCACGTGCCCCACTATTTATATGGCTAGGTGACGTATATAATTCCCAAACCCTCTCAGAGCTAAGAAGGGCATGGCTATTTTTTGAGTTTCTTGCATATTGCTCATGCAAAGCCATGGAATTGAAGGCAAAGAAGAAGCTTGGCAGGGTCGTGAACAAGCACCCTATCAACACACACACACACACACACACACACACACACACACACACACACACACGTTGGGATGGGGGAAATGGGAACATACACAATACACAAACTAGATGCCTCTCTATAGCCCAACATATATCCAACACCCCAAGCCACTAAAAAACACACGCACGCACACTTTCTGCAACTTGCACTAAATAGCCTCACATACGAGCAACTTCGGCTACACACAATCGCATTTACTGACGCACACACCAATGCACCCATATTTGTAAACACACTCACATTGGAAGACCTCGCAAGCCTCGACCGCACACAAAACCACACTCAATCTACAATTACAATCACTCTCTCCCTCTCTCTTTGCACACACACAAGCAATCCCAGAGCCACTGCTACCACGGGCAAGATGCACAAGACGAGAAAGACGAGAAGAATGATGGCAAATCCAACACAAACACTAACCCAACCAGACCATAAAGCCACTTATGCATAGTAAAAAAACAAGAATTCGGGTACAATGATGGCGTCTGCCATAATTTTGCAGCAAACGGCTTCCCTTATGTAGTCGATCCGTGGCCGACTCCTCTATTGTGTGCAACACTCTTCCCATTTATACTCGACTGGCAATCCTTCAACTTCTGGTGGCCTTGCCTTGCAGTCCTCTTTGCCGACTCCTCCTACTACTGCCACCCCTTGGCGGCCCTGCTCCCCTCATGGTGTCATCACCCTGCAGCCCATGGCGGCCTCTCACAGATGCAGCCCCTCGTTACCTCTTCCCTCGGGCTGGCTCCTGATGCCCCCTTCTATATTGAGCGAAGCATCCCCCTCACTGGCCCTCCTGCAGCGCCCTTGAAGGCACGTCCTCCTGCTGCTCTTGATTCCCCTCCTTCATACAAGTAGGGGCTGCCTGTCACTGCAACCGACTCCCCTGTCTGTTCATACATTACCAACGGTCCCCCTTCTCATGCTCTTCGACACCTCTGCCGTCCTGAAGGTTCTCAGCCCTCAAAGCTCATGGCATGGCCTCTGCAATTACTCCCCAAGCTCAAGCCCCCTCGTTGATGGCTTCTCCTTCTTTCACCTCCTGTGGCGCGGCCCTGCAACAGTCCACCACCTTGGCGATTCTCTTCCTTTGATGGGCTGCAGCCCTGGCGGCCCCTCACACTTGATGCTTCATGCGCCTCCCTCTTGTGGCGGCTCTTCCCCTCCCTCCATATACAGCCCGTCCCCTACACCTGTCCCGTCTCCCCTCTGTAGCCCTGACTCAGCCCTCACAGCCTGCATGACACAGATGGCGCCCTCCTCTCTTGGAACTACCACCTGGCCTTCCCCTCCACTGCATGCGCCCTTCTTCCAAGCAACTGGCAGTCCTCTCTTCATGAACTGCAGCCCGCCCTCGTGTTTTTTAGCATGGCAATTTTTTTTTAAAAATGTTAACTTGCGACTTGGGCCGCCTTCCCACGAGAGGCAACCCGCGGTTGATCCTCTGTGTATAACTTTGCATCCCTTAGCACGGTGACCCATGCTCTTGTGCCCAAGGTCAACATGGCTGCAAAAAAAAACATGTAGCTCCGCATAGACAATATCGGGACATCGAGATCCCGATGACAAAGTGATGATTGCCACGACCATCTCAATCTTTGATCCCGATGAACTTGTCCACCGAATTGGCACACACGCCTTTAACTTGGCGGCTAGTAGAGCTCCCAAAAAACCATATCAACCTGTAAATTGCTGCATTTGACATACATACCTCCACCGCACTTGCTCCAAGCTGCATCTAGTACATGACCAAGCTTGTGACCATCAACCTACCTGCTATCGTGCACCTGCCACCACTGACACTTTCTGAGGTCGACCAAATCAAGCTGTACCATCATTGCCCAACCTCTCGTTGAGCATGAAAGCATTCATGCTCAACCGTAGCATTATTTAGAGAATATATCATTGCATAAGAAGAAACTGATAGATACTATGTACAAAAGCTAGATAAATAGCAGTAGATAGCACTACAAGAGGCTATTCATATTAGCGACGCTCACACAACGACGCTCAAAAATTTTTTTCCCGACGTCGCTATGAGCGTCGCAAATTTACAAATAAATTTGCGACGCCGGCTGGGCTAAAAAAATAACCGAGCGCGCCCAAAAACACAGATCTCAGATCTGAGTTTTTCGGTGCCCTCAAGCAAGGAGCAGGTAACGCTCTTCCTCTCTCTCTCTCTCTCTCTCTCTCTCTCTCTTTCTTCTCCACACACACACACACACACACACACACACACACACACACACACACGAGGAGAGGAAGGAGAGCCAGGTATGCTCCTTCCCTCTCCTCATTCTCATGTTCCCTTTCCCTCTTTCTCTCTCCCTCTCTCTCTCTCTCACACACACACATACACACACACATATAGTGTTTTTGAGAGAGAGAGAGAGAGAGAGAGAGAGAGAGAGAGAGAGAGTACAAACATAAACAAAAACGCACACACACATACATAAACAAAAAATGCACACACACATTGAGAGAGGAAAAGAGAGAGAGAGCATGCATAAACAAAAAACGCACGCATTGAGAGAGGAAAAGAGAGAGAGAACATGCATAAACAAAAAACACACACATTGAGAGAGGAAAAGAGAGAGAAAACATGCATACGATCCAAAAAAACGCACACACATTGAGAGAGAAAGAGAGAGAAACTAATTTAACGTCGTAGGAAACTAATTAAAATTAAAAGACCTAAAGATCTAGCCGACGAGGAGTTGAACTCAAGACCTATTATTCAAGAGGGAAATGGCATAATCAATCTATCATACTTGGCATGGGTGATAGAAAGGTTATACCATTTATCTCTTTTTATTGGCACACACATCCACACACGCGCACACACACAAGAAGAAGAGAGTTATAACGTCGTAGGAAACTATCCTAAAAGACGTTAAAGATTAGGTTAGATGTAGACTTACGTTAAATTAGATTTAGGTTTATTTAAGTTAAATTAGATTAGATTTAAGTTTATTTTTAACTAGATTTACGTTTATTTACGCTAGATTTAGATTTACGTTATATTAGATTAGATTTAGGTCTCCATAAACTGCGATGCTTGCATGAAGCGGGTGAAGAAAGCCCTCAATGGAATATAGGGTATTGCTGCCTTCACTCATGGTGGGCTCCGTCGATCCAAAAGTACTGGTGAAATGTCTTCAGAAGATAGGGAAGAAGGTGGATCTTCAGGGCGGCAAGAGTCACTACATCCCCGACACAATGACCATCTAGACAACCTCTAGTCATTCAACAACAACTTCAAAGTTAGTAACAAGAGCAAGAACGGTCTAAAGGGCCAATTGCTGTCATCAGATGTGGATGGAGATGAGGCAGCGTCACCGCCGGAAGTTAACTCTCACATCTTTAGTGATGAGAATGCCAACTCTTGCCGAGTTATGTGAAAAATTATGTGTTAAATCAGTTTTAAGGTTCTTATAATCCCTGTTAGTTTAGTTCTTTGTTTTTAATATAATATAATTTACGTTAGATTTAGATTTATGTTATATTAGATTAGACTTAGGTTTATTTAGGTTTACCCACACACACACACACACACAAGAAGAAGAGAGTTTTAACGTCGTTGGAAACTATCCCAAAAGACGTTAAAGATTAGGTTAGATGTAGACTTACGTTAAATTAGATTTATGTTTATTTTTAGTTAGATTTATGTTTATTTAGATTTACGCTTATTTACGTTAGATCGAGTCCACGCAAGAATTACTTACGGTTTAGGGTTTAGAGTTAGACGAACAGTGAAAAGATCTACTGTGAAAAGATGTTAAGATGCTGTGAAGTGCTACAGCTAGAGAAGAGGCAAAGGGGTTTTGTCCACTACATGCAGTATCATGTAGACGTGGGTGTGTAGATTTCTTGTACCCACAAATATAGGTATTGACCAATAAAGATGAGATTATAACCCAGTGGTTCTGATCTCCGTGCACCTCTAGACCGAGGTGTGCGGGGATTGGACATGACTAGAGAATGTGAGGTAAAGAGAGAGAGAGAGAGAGAGAGAGAGAGAGAGAGAGAGAGAGAGAGAGAGAGAGAGAGAGAGATAAGACGAAGAATGCCAATAGAATATTAAATTTGTTGTCCAGGTTATAAGATTTTTATCCTCATTATGAGTAGTGACGAGGATGTGGGACCGTCCAACCGAAACACCTATCTCTCAACGAGGGTCTTATGTCCTTGTAATCAATGCAAGCATGATGTGCGACGGACAAGACGTGTTTCTTTGCAGCACGTTCGTGAATTTGGCGAGTTCGATCCATCTATTATAGATCGAGTTGTTGCCAATTATAACTCGTCGGACTCTGACGCTGGCCAACAAGCAGCAATCTTGCAACCCAATAGACGTGTTCGCAGGCGCTTTGGTCAAGCAGCATATGTGAGGCCACAAGATGTAGCCTCTGACAGCTCGGGGGATGATCATGCAGAGCACATTCCCAACGAGGCAATGTTTGAGCCCGAGATTGATGAAATGATCGAGAAGATCACGGATTCAGAAAGGCTTATCTATGATGATATGAAAAGTGAAGCCGATACGCCATTGTATAATGGAGCACATATGCCTAGATTGAAAGCACTCCTGGTTCTTCTCAACATGCAGGCAAAGTTTGGATGGAGTGACACTAGCGTCACAGCGCTTTTCAGGTGATCTATTACAATTAGTTTACTTTAATAAAACACTAAATGTATAATGATCTGATACATTTTTACACGACTGTATCGTATTTTTATGTTGTGTAGATTGCTTAAAGAGCACATATTACCAGCTGACAATGTGATGCTAGATTCCCGAGATGAAGCAAGAAAGATTTTGCGAAACTTGGGGATGGATTACAATTTTATCCACGCTTGTCCTAATGACTGCATTCTTTTCAGAGGGGAATACATAGACATGGAGAAGTGTCCGAAATGTGATTCCGAAAGATATCGAGTAGATCTCCACGGGACAAAAATTCCACAAAAGGTTTTGCGATATTTTCCTCTGCTTCCTCGCATCAAGCATTTCTTCGAATGTAAGTCCATGGCCGCCCTAGCATCATGGCATGAGGAGAATAAATCTTCCGATGGTGTGCTACGAATTCCTGCAGATTGCGCAACCTGGAAACATATAGATGGAACATGGTCGGATTTTGCCAGGGAAGCTCGAAATTTGCGCTTAGGCCTGGCTATGGATGGCGTAAATCCATTTGGTCAAAGATCAACATCTTACAGTGTATGGCCCGTTGTCATCGTCAACTACAACATTCCCCCGTGGTTGACTACGAAGAAGTGGCACCTATGGCTAAGCTTGATTGTGCCAGGGTGATATAAAGTGGGGAATATGGATGTGTATCTTCGTCCACTATTGGGAGAGCTACAACAATTGTGGATTGGCATAGAGGTGGTGGATATGAGCCGACACACAGGACGACGGAATGCTTTGATCAGAGGCATTCTAATGTGGACCATGCATGACTATCCCGGGCTAACAGAATGCTCAGGTGATCTATTGAAACTCCTCACTCAGACACTGTAAATCTTGTTTTTTCCCATAGTTGATCTATTATCATGTGTATACATGCAGGGCTTCAAACAAGCGGATACAGAGAATGTGTCACATGTGGACCTACACTGAATGCACGTAGGACACCCTCACTGAAGAAGCAAATCTACGAAGGTCATCAAGCGTATCTTCCAGAGAATCATGTGTTACGCGACAGCTTTTTGGGAAGAGAGCCACCAAGGATGTCTGAACAAGCATGGTTAGAGCAAAAGGAGATGTGCGATGACAGATTGCCTCCAGGGATGAAGAGACTATCTCTATGGTACGAGTTACCATACTGGCCCCGACTCATGATCAATCACTTGCTCGATCCAATGCACATATTGAAGAATGTGGGTAATCTACTATGGGACCATCTGACCGGCAAGAAAGATACTTTGGGAGCCAGAGTTGACCTTAGAAATGTGGATCGTATGGAGCAATATTGACCGCAAACAGCGTCTGATGGATCGATAAAACTCCCTAAAGGACCATGGATTTTCACAGGAGCCCAAGAACGCAAAGTAAAAGAGACCATTCGATCTTTGCGGACCCCCACTGGCGTAATGCACTCGCTCCGAACGTGTTTTACTAAAGAAGGAAAGCTTACCGGTTTGAAGTCACACGATTGGAATAAAATGTGTCAGGTACGTTCATAGTGGACTTTAATATCATTGCATAAAATGTGGACTTTAATATCATTGCATAAAATGTGGACTTTAATATCATGACTCCTCGCTTCGGGGCCCAGACGACGGTGGAGACACCTGACGTCCGTACCCCCATCGACACGCCGCTAGAGACCCCTGCCGGGACACCCAGGTTCACGCGTCACCGGCCAGAGGGCTTATCTTACTCCGTCGACTTCAGCGGCGGCATCATCATGGATGATGACGGCAAGAAGGTGATCTCGCGCATGCGTGGTCTTTGCTCTCAGCTGTTTAGACACTACATACTAAACAAATGGAGTGAAGTACCAAGTGATTTAAAAAACAGAGTCATCAACATACTTCATGATGAGTTTCCCGTTCCAACACGGAATCAGCTCTTCAATGAAGACCTGATGAAGATTCGAATGCGCGAATACTGCAAACACAAGCGTTCCGAAGTGCAAAAAGCAATCAAGAATGGGTGGAACAGGCCAGATTGGCTGGCCAAAGAAGATTGGAAGAATGCGAAGAAAGCAGCGCGCGAGAATCCCGACAAGTGGAAGCAACAAAAGAATGCAGCTAGAGCGCGAGTAGAGGCAGGGAGCTCGCACCACTTGGGGAGCGGTGGATGGGCATCATTTGAGGCCGATTTTGTAAGTGTTTTCGCATTGCTCTTTATGTTCGATAGTTTAGGGTTTATGAGTTTTTTAATTCTAACATAATGAAATCTTTGTATGTTTTGACAGTGGTCGATGACAGGACGTGATCCCACACCGTACGAGCGCGAGTACGCAGGCAGGAAGGGCTTAAACGCCCTGATGGACATTCTCAGTTCTCGCGGCGGCATGGTTAGTATTAGGGTTTACTCTTTTCTATTTTTTGTATTGTTTTATAAATGTCGTTATATGTTTATACTTACCGAAAGGTGTCTTATTGTCTTTTTTTGCAGAATCCGATAGATACGCCGCTTGGACGCGATGAGACGTCTGACTAGACGACGTCAGTTTAGCCGTAGCTAGATAGCATTAGTTTAGGGTTTCTCATAGCTTATGTATCATGAGACGGATTTTATACGTCTTTTTGAACCATGTATATTATTACATTTGTCACCGCAGTTCATTTTGCCAATCAATTCTTTATGCCTATGATGTTGTACAATTGTCATTATTACATTTGCCAATCAATTCATTTTTCCTATGATGTGTACAATTGTCAATTTTGCTAACAATGCGTCTTGTGGGTGACTATTTTGGGTCTATTATCTACCCTTGCACTTTTTTTGAAAAGTGAATCAAGTACAATATGGTTGATGGATGCCCTGCCACCAAAAAAAAATTCTCTCGGGCGTCGCTATAACCGTCGCTATTTATGGCTCTGTAGCGTCGCTATGAGCGTCGCTATAGTCTTCTGTGTAAACGTCGCTATAACCGTCGCTATGAGCGTCTCTATATAGCGACGCTTATAGCGACGCATATAGCGACGCTATTAGCGACGGTTTTAGCGATGCCGGGGGTTATAAAAACCCAGTGTATTTCCGTCGCTAACAGCGTCACAAGAGCACACAACCTCTTGTAGTGTAGATAGAGAGAGATTCACTGGCTATAGCACCCGCCTGGGTCAGATGGAAAGCTGCAGGCTTCCCCAAGCATAGTGTAAATGCCACCTGGATCAAAAACATGGCATTGATCACCACCACCCGTCTGTAACACAGATACACACCATCCCTGCTTTGCATTTGTAAACCTGTAAGCCATCCATGTATGTAGCTCTTTATCGCATAACCCTTCAAAAAACTACAGGCATGAGCCTTCTTCACACATAAAACAAGCCTGTACACCTTGCAAAGCCTTTGCATCATCTCTTTCCCAGCCGTCGGCTAGAGAGCTCTTCATAACATCATTGTCTTTAAGCAAGGCAACCTGTAGCAACCGGCATAACGGCACTTGCAAAACAACCTTCAGCAGCACATCTGCAACAACATGGCACCAACCTGTGGAAACTGATCATCCAAAGCAGACACTGGCATATCTTCACTTGTAGACTCTTCAAACATCAGTGGAAAAGGCAGCAAGCCTTGCATACCTTGTATTCTCGCCATAGCTTTAACAACCAAAACCTGCGACATGTCATCTACAACAACCATTGGATCATCAAACCCCCAATCTGCTTCATCGAAGCACTCTTCTTCAGTCAACATGGCCTTACCATCACAAGGCACGAGAGGGTTGCCCAACTCCCTGGTCTTCGCAAACTGGCTCTTCACCCGCAACCTGCTGTTCTTTGACCACCTTATCGACATGCATAACATCATATGTTTCATACCTTGAGAAAGCAGACTTCGTTTCCCATGTGCTGTCCGTATCCAAGGCACTGCTATAGCTCGAATACACCTCGGCTTTCTCCACAAAACTCACAGGCTTTGGCACTTCAGCTATCTTCTCCACTACTTGTTTTTCGGACGTTACTTGGTCAAGCACATCATGCGGTACTCGGTAGACCCCTGAGGCCTCATAGGCCCACCCCGTATCGTCTCTACTCTGTCATCACGCCTATCTGTTGCTACCACATGTGCATCAACAAAAGGTCGGATTATCTAAAGCTCTTTCCTAGCAATTGGCCTTGGCAGCAATGGACTCGCCAGAACCTACTTTGCATGTTGCTTCTTTAAAAGCTTCTTCGTCCTGCTCTGCACATAGGCTACTGCCTCGTCGTACGTGCAGGGTCCATCTATCTCGACTTTATCCCGCACTTTTACATGCAAGCAGTCCACAAACTTGGTCATCTTCAAAAAATCTGCATTCTGTACAGCAGTTACCTTAACCAACTTGCTCCATATGGCCTCGAACTCCCACACGAATGCTCGGAAATCACCGTCAAGGTTTTGTTTTAGGTTGTCCATCATCTGCTTCACTTCACTCCACTGCATGTTGGCCACATATCGGCTTTGGAATGCCGCTTCAAATTTGTTCCAATCCAGCTTTTCTTCAGCCTGCAAGCCCTCGTACCATACCTTTGCTTTTCCACGAACCAGGAGCGGGAATGCTTGGCCCACTCCCTCTTCTTTTGACAAGCCACTCTCCAGCAGAAAAAGACCGTAGTCCTGCAGCCACACTTCTGCATCTTCAACACCTATAAAATTTGGAAAACCTGACCACACCATTCTGGTTAGATTTTGCTCTTCAAACTGCGACATCGTCTTCGACTTTACCAAGGAGCAATCATTAGCTCCTCAGTGGGGGCACCACTGATGAGATGGGGGAAATGGGAACACACACAGTACACAAACTAGATGCCTCTCTATAGCCAGCAGATATCCAGCACCCCAAGCCACTCAGAAACATACACGCACGCACACTTTCTGCAACTTGCACTAAACAGCCTCGCTTACGAGCAACTTCGGCTACACACAATCGCATTTACTAACGCACACACCAATGCACCCATATCTGTAAACACACTCACACCGGGAGACCTCGCAAGCCTCTACCGCACACAAAACCACACTCAATCTGCAACCACAACCACTCACTCCCTCTCTCTCTGCACACACACAAGCAATCCCAGAGCCACTGCTACCACGGGCAAGATGCACAAGACGAGATAATGCTACCACGGGCAAGATGCACAAGACGAGATAGACGAGAAGAATGATGGCAAATCCAACACAAACACTAACCCAACCAGACCATAAAGCCACTTATGCATAGTAAAAAAACAAGAATTCGGGTACAATGATGGCGTCGGCCAGAATTTTGCAGCAAACGGCTTCCCTTATGCAGTCGATCCGTGGCCGACTCCTCTATTGTGTGCAACACTCTTCCCATTTATACTCGACTGGCAATCCTTCAACTTCTGGTGGCCTTGCCTTGCAGTCCTCTTTGCCGACTCCTCCTACTACTGCCACCCCTTGGCGGCCCTGCTCCCCTCATGGTGTCATCACCCTGCAGCCCATGGCGGCCTCTCACAGATGCAGCCCCTCGTTACCTCTTCCCTCGGGCTGGCTCCTGATGCCCCCTTCTATATTGAGCGAAGCATCCCATTCACTGGCCCTCCTGCAGCGCCCTTGAAGGAACGTCCTCCTAGTGCTGCTCTTGATTCCCCTCCTTCATACAAGTAGGGGCTGCCTGCCACTGCAACCGACTCCCCTCTCTGTTCATACATCACCAACGGTCCCCCTTGTCATGCTCTTCGACACCTCTGCCGTCCTGACGGTTCTCAGCCCTCAAAGCTCATGGCATGGCCTCTGCAATTACTCCCCAAGCTCAAGCCCCCTCGTTGATGGCTTCTCCTTCTTTCACCTCCTGTGGCGCGGCCCTGCAACAGTCCTCCACTTTGGCGATCCTCTTCCTTTGATGGGCTGCAGCCCTGGCTGCCCCTCACACTTGATGCTTCATGTGCCTCTCTCCCGTGGCGGCTCTTCCCCTCCCTCCATATACAGCCCGTCCCCTACACCTGTCCCGTCTCCCCTCTGTAGCCCTGACTCAGCCCTCACGGCCTGCACCTTCTTCCAGGCAACTGGCAGCCCTTTCTTCATGAACTGCAGCCCGCCCTCGTTTTTTTTTTAGCATAGCAATTTGTTTTAAAAAAAAGTTAACTTGCGACTTGGGCCGCCTTCCCACGAGAGGAAACCTGCGATCCTCTGTGTATAGCTTCGCATCCCTTAGCACGGTGACCCGTGCTCTTGTGCCCAAGGTCAATATGGCCGCAAAAAAACACATGTAGCTCCGCATAGACAATATCGGGACATGGAGATCCCGACGACAAAGTGATGATTGCCACAACCATCGCAATCTTCGATCCCTGTCTGAATTGGCACACATGCCTTTAAGTAGTCGGCTAGTAGATCTCCCAAAAAACCACCATCAACCTGTAAATTTCCGCATTTGACATACATACCTCCACTGCACCCGCTCCAAGATGCATCGAGTACATGACCAAGCTTGCGAGCATCAACCTACCTGCGGTCGTGCACCTGTCCACTGACACTTTCTAAGGTCGACCAAATAGAGCAACGTTTTGAAGCAACACCAAACCGTGCATGAGCAACTTGTTTGGAGTACAAGGTCAGAGCCTCAAAATTTGTATTTGCAGCACAAGGATCAGAGCCTCAAAATTCATGAACAATCACCCTAACCACACACACACACACACACACACACACACGTTGAAGCAGCACCAAATCGTGCATGAGAAGCTTGTTTGGAGCTTCAACTTCCATGGCTAAAAACAAAGAATGAGGCACCCAAAACTCAGAGTGAGTTGTCAAGGGAAACATACAAATTGGTCCCTAAAGGTTTGTTAACGACCACTTTCAATGCTCAATTTGGTTCAAAACAGAAACCTCCTACTCGCCCCAAGAAAACGCTACGTTGGATTCTTACGCAACTATTAGAAGCCCAAGGCAACTACGACGGGAATGAATTTGGGTGCCTAAATGTAAATTATGTTCTTCCTCGTCACCTATAGAACCATGTGAGTCGAATCTTTTAACTATGAAGCCAATTGAAGATCCTGGAATACTACACACCTATTCTAGACTCTAGTTTGGGTACCAAAGCGAGAACCATTTGCAGGAATAGCTGGGAAGTCAAATGAAGCTTCATGTAGTTCATCCAGAGAAATACAAGCTTCTACACAACCTCCACCTACCACTGTAAATATCCAGAAAAACAAGAAATAAATAGCACCATCCATTGTAAGTTCACCACCTAAAGCAATGTTGCAAGTAAGATCATGGGAGAGGAGCTTACCACCCTTGCAACTTGATGAGGGGCCTAGGGTGGCAAAAAACTATTGGTCAAAGTCTTTACCCATTACAACTTGGAACAAATGGTTTCAAAAGGTGAAGACATCTTTTCAAAAGGTATGATCTACCCAAGGAAGGGGGGGATTGTTTAGTGACATCCATCATTTGCTTGCTTCCCTCTTAACCTTCCTCCCTGACCTCTTAACCTCCTAATCTTAGGGAATATATATATATATATATATATATATATATATATATATATATATATATAGCGCCCTATACTAAAACCAAAAGGCAAAAAAAGAGAGTAAACGAGTAATAGCTACCAAACAAAAAGCTAATTGGAACCAACAAGATCTGGTCCATAAGCCAAAACTCATAATGACACATTATACACAATGACACAATCCTTATGATATTTGAAATCTAACCAAATTCTATCTCTGTGTACAAATATGGCTAGTATGTCATAGTCATCTACTTCTACCTTGGGTGAGAGGTACCCTCTTTACTTTTCTCAAGTGTTTCACATGGTCTACCTTGTGGTTACCTCTGAATGGGATTTGGGGTGAGAAAAATTTTGAGGAATTAGAATGATGAAAGGAAATAGGGAGATAGACATCCCACTAACCACCAAACCGTACCTATATATAGGCCCTTGGCCCTCCTATATATAGCCCCTGTACCGCATGTGTATCCATCGGCCCTTGGCCAGGGCCGTGCCCTCCTATAGTCCTACCCTTGGCATGACATTACTCTCCTCTTGGAGAAGCGTTTTCATCCGCGAAAACAAAAGTGGTAGAATCTTCATAAGAACACTAATGTTTTCCACCGTGGTATCCCTCATGGATCCAGCTATTTGTTTGGCTGAAAAAACAATGTAGTAGGAGGTTCAATGAAATCAAGAATAGCATCTCGATTTTGCACATTGTTGTCCATTTGCAACCATCTAGTGTGTAGACTCCATTTAGAATGCACATGAGCATGCTAAACGAGTTATCACGACAAAGATGTACCTATAAGAGTACCGCTTTTTAGTTTTCCATGAAAGTACTTGCTGACATAACTCATCCACCAAGTGTAAGTCCTTGAGTGTTCTCAAATTTCATCAGTAAACAACCCCACCATAACTAGTGTTCAAGATTGAGAACCCGACTTATACATGAAGAGACTAAACTTAGTCGCAACTATGCGTTTACTGATAGTAAGTAAACTCCAAGTGGAGCAATAAATGCTTATTAATTGGAGTGATTGGTGCTAATGTACGCACTTTTCATATCTTTTAGCCCAAGATTAAACTTTGTAATCTGCCTATCCCCTTGGATAAATGACAGTACTGAGGTGTGTTTCCCCCATGGTTTACAGACAATCTTCCCAGATGACTGGTAAATGGGAATCACAATACCGTATAACATTGCTGAGGAATCAACAATGTCTAGAATAACCATTGTGGTTAACTTGAAAAATCCACAAATACCCAAACCGAGCCATGACCTCTATTGGTGATAAGTAGACCCAAAAGTAATCTCATAGAGATACTGCACACAGAGTGAAAAATGCTTCATAAGCAACAACTTGATGAATACACATGCCATTCCAAATCAGCCTTTGCTAAACACTAGGGCCCATAACACCTAGTGTGCATGCATTTAGCAAAAAACAGATCCGAACGTGTATATCCATGATCATCCTTGCCAATAGTTATGGCAAATGTGATGCACCTAGCACACATTAAAGAGGAATGTAAATAGTTTTGGAAAGAAATTAAATGCTTTCAGTTGCAATGATTTGCAAGACTTAAAGAAATGTTTGAACCATAATAGAAGGTGAAACAATGATCACTTCTAGGTACAAACAATGAAACTTTTTCATTAACAACTCATAGCCTTTGTATATGTAAAACAACTATCTGTAATGTTGTTTAGTAGCACTTGTACCTTAACAAGTCATTCTAAATATCTGACAATTTTTGGCCATTGAAATTGCTCCTGATACGTCGTGCTGAAAATGGTCTAGAAAACAGATTGGACCAGCACCTAGGGACTTTGTCGTGACACATATTTGAAATAGGGTACGCCAGTTTCAGTCCCAGAGACTCATATTCGCCACATGTGGAATTTGTCTCAATTAAGGATGTCTAAACAAAGAACATCCTTCAAGTACAAGATGTACTTGTGCGTGGAGGTAACTGCAAACACTCCTACGACGGGAGTGAGAGGGACCCTCATTATCCTTGATCCACACTGGCTAAACCGAACTCCTTGAGTTCCTAGACCATGTTGCATCCCATGTGACAACATGTGCCAAATTGAATCCGACAAGTGGATTCATAACAGCATAATGTACATTGGACACTACAGCCCAAAATACTTGTTCTGACATGCCCTTGGCATGTCGCTAGGGATTGAACTGAAAGTTCAATTATCCGTATTCAAATGCAGAGGAGCACGTCTCTTACTTGTGAAAAAACCAAGCAACATTGCACTGGAAACTCTGGGTGTTGCGTTCGCTATCCAAACCCGTTGGGTAGAATCTACGTAGTCAACCCCTTGGTAAGACGCTTTGTAGAAACTGCTCAACTAGCAGGTAACGGTAACTAACATAGTCCGTGTACAAAATGATGAGAATCAACTTGAAAAGTTGATTTTTTCGGCTACCGCGTGGTAGATTGTGGAATTCTTTCCTTGAAAGTATAACGGGAATAGATCAAAATGTGATCTTCAATGCCTATGGGGTGATTTAGTAAGCACCCGCGGGGTCTTAACCCAAAATAGTGCGTCCATAGACAATCGTAGTGATATATATATATATATATATATATATATATATATATATATATATATATATATATATATATAAGAGAGAGAGAGAGAGAGAGAGAGAGAGAGAGAGAGAGAGAGAGAGAGAGAGAGAGAGAGAGAGAGAGAGAGAGATCCACACAAGGGGAAAGCCTAGCTCTTATGGACAGCCATGCTATCGCAATGGTATGTTGCATCTAGTATCCATGGTAGAAATTAGCTGAGTTGAGTGTCGCACTGAAACCATGTCGTGCAAAAAGGACACCCTAAACATCCGTAATGACAAGACTTTTTCTTGTCCATTAACATCGTTGTGTACTCCAGTGGGTAGGTCTGTTCGATCTTAAGAACAATCACCCAAGGAATGCCAACAGTTGGGTCGTACCCGATATCTGACAATGACTCTTAGTCTGTGTGTGTGGCTCATAGCCCTTACGGCAATTAGTGTTCAATCGACAAAACAATGAAGACTAATGTAGAGGGCGTCGTGCACAATTTCTAGCTGAGAGTTAGAGCACCTTGGCTCATGCCAACTCCCGAACAAACATGTATCAACAGATTATTAAATTTTTTAATTATTCTTCACAAAAAATAAGAGAGAGAGAGAGAGAGAGAGAGAGAGAGAGAGAGAGAGAGAGAGAGAGAGAGAGAGAGAGAGAGAGAGAGAGAGAGAGAGAGAGAGAGAGAATACTAGGCTGAGGAACTTTCCTTAAGTTATTGCCTTGTATATACCGCACACATGCTTGTGTGCACCTTATGCATAGCGTGTAGCTTATCCTATAAGCATGAAATAATCTGGCTGTGTAAAGCTCTCATCGAGAGAGGTAACAGAAAACACAAGCCACATCTTGCCCTCACCGATCGTGTAGGGGATCGTGACTGTACGAAAATGACTTAAATATGGCACGTTGCCTGTGACTTAAGTCGTAAGTCTTAGATGTAGGTTCCTTTTAATGTTGTTGTGCATTGACAGCAACCAGAAAGCATGTTTAAACTTAGAAAGCATGTGGAAAGAATCCAGAAGTATCCTTGTCTTTGATAGAGTGTCTGGTGTTATAGCGGAAGCGTAATCTATGAGGTAGTGGAGTTGATTCCACTTGACCAACATGCCTTGCATGCAAAATTGTAAGCCCTTGGCTATTATGATGGCCTCAAGCGTGAGAGCCAAAAGCATAAGTGCCTTGCATAGTTTGCATTGGTAGTGATGCATCATAATGTGATGTCACCACACATAAAAGGGGAACAAATTTCTAATTGCAACAGTTTCCCAAACTGGCGTGCCAATGCCCTTGATACCAAATCAATAGGTAGTAGCGTGGCAATCGTGAGAAGCCTTGCTTCATGTGAAATTGTCAAAGCACTTTGCTTTACCCTACCGACAATAGTTTCCAAATGAAGCGTGTAAACATGGAGAATAAACAAAAATGAATATGGTCTAACCTGGTCATCTTGCTGTAACCAGTTGTCTAGAGATTTCGGAAGAAAAGCTTGCTCAAATGTAGATCATAACCATCTCTGTTGCATGAGAGAAAGTTTTCATGAAATATCCTGCAGGCATATGGAGAAATTCCCCAAGGACGTGTGCTCATAGCATACCCCAAACGGGAAAAATCTCAATGTAAGAGTCGTAAATTGAAGCCTTGCTTCACACAAATATGTTTGTGCTGAGAGCCAACGGATGTGGCGGCAAATATCATACAAAAAAGGATCGACCGTGTCGAGCAATTTCAATTGAAATTAACCAGTACTGTGTGCAGGTAAGCATACTGCATCAGTGTGTAGAAACCGTGACAAGGAGTCGCCCGAGGAACTCGATTCCTTCAACAAGTCTAGTAAGAGGCCATGCATGTATCCTTGAGATACTAAAAAATAGGCCCTTGCCATTAATGTATGCAACAAAATGTGAGTGCTTATGTGAACTGTCAGAGGCCATGCCTGTGCTTGGAGTGGAGAAAAGTGCATCACCTTTCATGATGCATGTTAGATATATGCAATAGAGGTGATACATGTTCCATCTAGGTCAAATGCTTCATAAGCAATTGGCAGTCCTGCTGTTATTACATCAATTCGTGGTCGACGATCAAAAGATGTATGGTAAGTGCCTGATGCCATTCTCATACATTAACTTATGTAGAGATACGGCTAGAATTGTGTAACCAGTTATGCAGATGACAATAAACAAAGATCAACTGCATACCTCATTAAGTACACCTACCGACCAATCTTGCCGACCCAGAAATTGAATGATTTGGAAGCAGTAAGAAAAATGAGAAATGATTTTCTAGACACTGTTGCTTGGTACAATAGATGATCTACTCTTGCTATCAAGGGCCTTGCCCGATGCGCAAGAAAAGTGGACATAATGACCATGGTCATACTTCACCCATAGGTAGTCTTGCAGGGAAACATAGCCAAGATTAGCATAATTACATGTTTCTGCAATACAATTGCACACATGAAACTATGAAAACTGCAAGAACGTGAAAGTGCAAACCCGATAATTTCAACCTTGTTGGAGCACCTGCCGTCCTAGGGCGATGCCCTTGCTGACGACACTTGCATGGTAGCCTACCCTGGGACAGCCATCACGCGTAGCAAGCGCCTTGTCGTTGCCTCACTTCCACAGGCCTGCCTTTAGATAGTTCTTTTCTGACTGCCAAGCAAATGCAGCCTTGATGGCAAGAGCATGGTCGTGTCAATTCCCAATAGTGTATATCCCCGAGTCGTGGCTTGTAGTCTCGTGTAGAAAAGGGGAAGAAGCGGTGGAAATACCAAAATAAAAATTATTTGCAGCACTGAAAAATATTTGCAGCACTACGACTGCAGCAATGGTTGTACATCACCTTCACCCCCCAAAATCGATGCGCTTTGTGCTGCTCGTCTAAGCCGGAAGGGAAAAGGGGGTGTGCCCGGTGGGGATCCTCGCTTAATTGATTAAAACCCTAAGGCCCTTGGCCTTGGGGTGTCCATTGTGTGAAGAGGGGGGGGGGGGGGGGATGAAGTTTAACAGTAGCCATGGCGACCAAATAACACAGCGAGAGAGAAGTAGAGGCCGAGCGCCGCAAGGCATGACTCCCGAGCTTCGGCCCTGTGTTGACTTCGCTCTCTGGCCCAGGGAGAACCCGATGAGAGCTTGCATGCCTAATTTGGTGCAGGTTCGGATCTGCATGGGCCTCTCTTGGGGTGCTTTCCCACGGCTTCAGTTCAATCGATACCCGCCAAGCAAGAGGCCCATTCCACTGCCTGCTTGTCGAGCCTTGCCTTCCTCGCAACCAAAGCCTTTTTGCAGACCGCCTTGCTCTCCTACTTTGCCATGCGAATAATCCCGAATGAGAGAGAGAGAGAGAGAGAGAGAGAGAGAGAGAGAGAGAGAGAGAGAGAGAGAGAGAGAGAGAGAGAGAGAGAGAGAGAGAGAGAGAGAGAGAGAGAGAGAGAGAGAGAGAGAGAGAGAGAGAGAGAGAGAGAGAGAGAGAGAGAGAGAGAGAGAGAGAGAGAGAGAGAGCATACAAACTCCAGGCGAGACCTCCATCTCCCTTCTTCCATAGCTCCCTTCTTCCTCCTCCCACCTTGCTCTGATACCAGTGAAAGGACATAGGGAGATAGACATGCCACTAACCACCCAACCGTACCTATATATAGGCCCTCAGCCCTCCTATATATAGCCCCTGTACCACATGTGTATCCATTGGCCCTTGTCCAGGGCCGTGCCCTCCTATAGTCCTACTCTTGGCATGACAAATGGTGTGTGATTTAATATTTACGTAATTACCTAAAATTTTGTGTGATCACAAGGTATTATTAACATATTTACATAATCACACTTAACATGATCACAAACAAGACGATTGAGAGATACCTAGAAACCCACAAAAAGCCCGTCAGGCCATGAAGTTTCCCCTGCGAGCTCGTCGGGCATCAATGTTTGCCCTATAGACCCATTGGCAAAACCCAAGTGCCCGAGAGGCCCGCAAACATAATATATATAGGGCCCCAAACGGGCACGACGGGTATTCATCCTTGAGCCACTTTGATATATATATTATACATACATACATACATACATACATACATACATACATACATATATATATATATATATATATATATATATATATATATATAGAGAGAGAGAGAGAGAGAGAGAGTGAGAGAGAGAGAGAGAGTGAGAGAGAGAGAGAGAGAGAGAGAGAAAGATATTGACGACCGCCTTCACAGGTATGTTGAGAGGAGAGAAAGAGAGTCGTGTGGGAGCGTGCTCTACATCACAGTGTGTGGCAACATCGGAGTACTTGACCACATGACTTGGGTGTGTGTTGTGTGTGTGCGTTGTGTGGAGCGTTCCTTTTGTCTATTGCATGGCAGTCATAAGGTACTTTACCACACAATGTGAGTGTGTGCGTAAGCTGTTCTACAGAATAGTTCTTACCATGGGGAAATCACCTTGGTCACGTGGGGAATATGGTGTCCTTGTGGTAAGTATTGACTCACTGTCTATGTACTACGTTGATAACGGGGCGATTCTAGTATCCTAATGGTGAGTCAACTTCTCTTCCTCTTTCGAGAAAAACATATGGGCATCGATCGGTAACGCGGCTATCTCAAGCGCATATTCAAGTCGTTGTTACTCTTTAGATTCGAGCTACACTCAGGCAGTAACGCGGCTATCTGATGCTCATATGCTAGCTGTTATTGCTCTTTAGATTCGGGTGACACTCAGTCGATAACACGGCTAATTGAGTGTCGTTTGTTAAAAATATTTGTTTTTGCATAAGTGTGGCGTTCAGGTCGTTAACTCAACTGTACGAATGCCATATAATTTGTATGTGCATGTGCAATTCATTTTTAAAGTATTGAGTACAATGTGTGTGTGTGTGTGTGTGTGTGTGAGAGAGAGAGAGAGAGAGAGAGAGAGAGAGGGAGAGGGAACCTCGGATGCCAAATGTGGTAGGTAAAGTAGAGCAAGATGCTCTAATTCTCTCATTAGACAATGTGTCTAATTCCTGGATAGTAGATTCCGGGGATTCATTCCATGCGACACCACACAAGCAACATTTCCAAGATTATACCAAAGGTAATTTTGGGTATGTATACTTGGGAGATGATGAAGCTTATGAAATTGTCGGCAAAGGTACAATTTGTGTCAAAACCGTTAACGGAAAAATTTGTGTCAAAACCGTTAACAAAAACCTTCTCTTCAGAAAAATTTGATCTCTATAGGACAATTGGACGATGAAGGTCAAAACATTGCATTCGGAAACAAACGGTGGAAGATCTCAAAGGGATCTTTGGTTGTGCCAAGGGAGAAAAGGTCGGTACACTTTACTTGTGTACTGTCAGCATGCAATCTTCAACCTGTGCAATAGCTACAGAAGTCGACAGTGCATTGTGGCACTATCGGCTTCGGCATATGAGTGCTAAAGGAATGCAAATCCTTCAAACAAAGAAGCTTCTACCAGGTTTGAAAGAAGTGGACTTAGAGTTCTGTGAAGATTGTGTTTATGGTAAACAAAAGAGGGTAACATTTCAAAAATCAAGAAATGAAAGAAATAATAAAAACTTGAGCTGGTTCATTCTGACGTTTGGGGTCCTACAAGTACACCATCACTTGGTGGCTCATTGTACTATGTAATATTCATAGACGATGCGACTAGAAAAACATGGGTTTATGTAATGAAGAATAAATCCAATGTGTTTTCCATATTTCAAAGGTGGAAAGCCTTTGTGGAAAATGAAACAGGTACTAGAGTTAAATGCCTCAGATCCGACAATGGAGGTGAATATTGCAGCCAAGCTTTTGAAAGCTTTTGTGCTAGCAATGGTATTCGGAGGAAAAGAACAATCCCAAGGACACCTCAACAAAATGGCATTTCCAAAAGGATGAACAAAACAATCATGGAGCGAGCACGAAGCATGCAGCTACATGCAGGCCTATCGCTTGAGCTTTGGGCGGAAGCTGTAAGTACGTCTGTGTACTTAATCAATCAGTCACCCTCAACGGCATTGGATGGGGGAGTTCCAGAAGAGGCATGGACAGGTAAACCGATGAATTATGTATTTCTCAAAGTGTTTGGGTGTGAGGCTTTCATGCACATAGATAGAAGCCTAAGATCAAAGCTAGATGCAAAGTCCAAAAAGTGTTTCTTCATTGGCTATGGAGAAGGTGACTTTGGGTATCACCTATGGAATCCTAAAGATGGTAAAATCTTTAGGAGTAGGGATGTAAATTTTAATGAACAAAATATGTACAAAGATTACTTTGAAAGAAAACAAACAAAAGAAACATGTGATGAGTACATGGAGCTTGAGGACGGTAAGACTTAAGGACTGCAAATAGCTATCAACACCAATCCTATGGATGAAGAGCATGCAAGTGGAGATGGACTCATTTACATCACAACCAAACATGGGAGTTGGTTGAGTTGCCTAAAGGTAAGCAGGAACTTCAGAACAAATGGGTGTATAAGCTGAAAGAAGAAGAAGGTGGGAAGAAAAGGTACAAGTCTAGGCTTGTGGTAAAAGGGTTTTCTCAAAAGAAAGGTATTGACTTCAATGAAATGTTTTCTCCTGTTGTAAAATGAACTCAATTAGGCTTGTCTTAAGCCTTATGGCTGCTCATGATCTAAATCTTGAGCAAATGGATGTAAATACGGCATTCCCTCACGGTGACTTGGAGGAGGAAATTTACATGCTTCAACCTAAGGGGTATGAAGTAAAAGGTAAGGAGAAAATGGTTTGCAGATTAAAGAAGAGCTTGTATGGTTTAAAGCAAGCATCAAGACAATGGTACTTGAAGTTCGATCGATGGATGTTGGATCATGGATTCACAAGATGCAACTCAGATCACTGCGTCTACACAAAGAATTTGGGAGATGGGAAGTTCATCATCCTAATGTTGTATGCTGATGACATGTTGATTGTGAGTGCTAACATGCAAAACATCAAAGACCTAAAAGAGGAGTTATCTAAATCTTTTTCATTGAAAGATTTAGGTGCTGCAAAGAGGATACTTAGTATGAAGATATCAAGGGATAGGATGAAGAAGACAATAAAGCTATCTCAAGAGGATTACATCAAGAAGGTACTAGAAAGGTTTGCAATGCAAAATGCAAAAACGGTTTCTACACCTTTGGCTGGTCACTTTAAACTAACCAAGGAAATGTGTCCAAAGACATAAGAGGAGATAGCCTATATGTCTAAAGTTCCATATACTGCATTGGTAGGTTCTCTTATGTATGCTATGGTTTGGACAAGGCCAGACATTGCACATGCAGTGGGAGTTGTAAGTAGGTTCATGGACAACCCAGGTAAAGAGAACTGACAAGCTGTGAAGTGGATACTTAGGTATCTAAAAGAGACAACAACAAATGCTTTGTATTTTGGAGGAACTGATATTTTTCTAGAAGGGTATGCTGATGCAGATATGGAAAGTGACAAAGATACACAAAGAAGCACTACTAGCTATGTATTCATAGTTGGATGCACAACAATAATCTGGGCTTCAAAGCTGCAGAAAGTGGTGTCACTTTCTACCACAAAAGCAGAGTATGTAGCAATGATGGAGACAAGCAAAGAAATTCTGTGGCTTCACAGATTCTTAGAAGAGCTTGGATTCAAACAAGACAATTGTGTCTTGTATAGTGATAGCCAAAGCGCTATCCATCTTGCAAAGAACTCAGCCTTTCATTCAAGGACAAAGCACATTGAGGTGAGATATCACTTTATACGCGCTCTTTTGGCAGAGGGACAGCTAAAATAGGAAAGGTGCATACAAGTGAAAATCCTGCAGACATGTTTACAAAGGTGGTCAACAAGGAGAAGTTAAGCTTTTGCTCATCTTCAATCGGCATTCAAGGATAAGAAGCCAGGATGGAAAGTAGTCACAGGTTTGGTTTGGAGGTCAATCTCCAAGTGGGAGATTGTTAAGTATGGAGCTTAATTTACCCCTTGTAATTTTTTGTGTTAAAAATGCACATTTGTAAGGCCCCCATTATGAGGAAAAGCCATCGTGCATGAAAAAAAATAACTCGCCGAAAAATAAAATCACTTATCGAAAATCAAAATTTTCATGGCCAATCTCGAGCCGGAATATGCATGCTAGAATATTCCTTTTCGTCGGAATATTATGGCCGACGACGACCGAAAAGTGGTCGGAAAACGACTGGTCGGTTCACCGGTAGTCAATGGCTGGTGGCCAGTGGTTGAAAGTCAATGGCCGGTGATTGAATTCAAAAGCGGACTTGTCTTCTCAAGCGCGGCCACACATGGGTGGATTGGAGGGTCCGATTTGGACTTATCTACAGAAGGGCGGATACACATGGCTGCCTCTCATAAGAGAGGGCAGCCCTTTTGGCCTATACAAGGAGGCCATTTCTACACACATTTCATAGTGTGAAGTCGATGCAACAAGGTGTGTGTGAGGTGGTGAGAACGAAGCAAGGCGGGACCTCCAAAAGGGTATAATCCCTTTGTAACCTACTTCTTGTTTTGAAGTACTAAAGCCATTGAGTGGCTGATTTTCCGTGGGACATAGCCCACATTGGGTGAACCACGTATATCATGCACGTACTCTCTCTCTCTCTCTACTCTATAATCTCTCGTGTGTGAAAATTATCTCTCTCCATTAAGTAATCTGCTTAATTATTTACTAATCTAGGCCCTATTTCCTAGCATTTATCTTATTTGTTCTTATTGCAAACTCTGTGCTTCTCTATCAACTGCCTCTTTCTTTTCTATCTCTCTCATTCTCTTCGTCCTCATGGCATCTTGTGCTTTTAAAACATGATCACCTGGTATTACTTTGACGACCCTTTGTTTGATCCACGGGGGAAATTTTTGCAGTGTAGTTGCAATTGCTTGAGGTTCAGATATAGTCGTTGCTTGAGCTCGAGGTGCCACCGTTGCTTGAGCTCTAGGTTCTGGGACAACAGGTGAGAGATTCTCATTAAGCAACGGACCCCCATATTCCTCTTCACTTGCTCTTGGTTCTTGTATGGGTCTGTTTAGAGATGCGATTGGTGGGAGATCAAGTAGAGGTGTGTAATTTGCATCATGTAGTGACTAGAGATCACCAAAAATTTGACGCATGGTGTTCTGATCCTCTAGATTTGAAGGTTCGGGGAGAGGTTGGGTGTTTGGAACGGGTTGTTGTGTTGGGTTATCCACTTGTGGTTGAGGATGTGGGTTTGACGCGGTGGATTCTATATGAGGCGCTCGCTGTGGATTTTCATTAGTGTTAGTGGCGGTGGTGTCATTGTTTTCCGTAGTGGAGTGCTCTTGTGAATCGTCCATGTTGTGCAAAATTGTTGGAATTAGGGTTGCAGAGAAACACACACAGCTTGGAGCAGATGAAGGAAGCTCAAGGCACACAATAGAGAGTCTGTTACTTAGAGTGCAATGGAAAGATAGATAGCCCTAGGGTGATGGGTGTATATACAATGCTCGGGGGAAAAAACCTCCTAAAGAGGGAAAAAATGCCCCGGCGGTCCTAGTGTGTTCACACACATCACTACCACATGTATATGGTAACAAATCCCCCTTGGAGTGATGCGGTGAACGAGAGTTGGCACATGAGTAAAGCGAAGTGCCATGCCCTGATGACATGATCAGTCCACAAAGGGGAGTAAGCCCAAAGCTTTGTGGAAAGCTTCAAGCTTCTCACGAAACAATGCCTTTGTGAAAAGATCTGCAAGGTTGTTCTGTGTTGGCACTTAAGCCAACATGATCTCTCCTGCTGAGAGCGTCTCCCTGACATAGTGGTAATGCACCTTGATGTGCTTTGTGCGAGCATGAAAAATTGGGTTCCTTGCAATTGCCAGTGTGCTCTGACTGTCAGTGTAGATAGTGTTGGCAGTGTCCTGTCCAACACCCAAATCAGCCATAAGGAGTCTGAGCCATATACACTCAACAGTAGTTGTGAAGACTGCCTTGTACTCAGTCTCACAACTCGAAGTGGCCACAATAGGTTGCTTCTTGCTCAGCCATGATATACATGAACTGCCAAGCATGAAACAAAAACCACTTGTGGACACTCGCATGTCAAAACAACCAGCCCAATTTGAGTCTGAAAAAGCATGTAAGTCTGGTGGCAATGATCCCCCCTTGGGATAAAACAAGCCAAGATGTAAAGTGCCACTAAAGGTAGCGGAAAATCCTCTTGACAGCCTGCCAATTCTTAGACCTTGGGCTATGCATAAATCTGCTGACATGTGAGACTGCAAACTAAATATTCGGCCTCGTGCTTCATACATAAATGAGGCAGCCAACAACAGTTTGATAAAGAGTGACATCAGAAGGATCGCCAGCATCATGTAGACTCAACTTCAAACCCGTTTCCATGGGAGTGGCAATAGGTTTGCAATCCTCAACTCCAAACTTACATAGCAATGTCTCTATGTAACTCTTCTGACACAAGGCAATACCACCATCACACTGCTTAAACTGTATACACAAGTAATGATGCAACAGTCCCAAATCTTTCATCTTGAAAGTAGCATTCAAATCAGCCTTAAATTCAGCAATTTGTCTCTCATTTGGTCCAGTAATCAGCAAATCATCGACATAAAGAACCGCAATGAGAAGTACATCACCCTCACGCTTTACATACAATGTGCTTTCTGTTGGACTATTAAGAAAGCCTTGTTTAACCAAATGAGTGTCAGCTTTCTCATACCAAGCACGAGGAGATTGCTTCAACCCATACAAAGCCTTCTTACATCTGCACACTTTGTCCTCTTGTCCTTTTATGACAAAACCGCGAGGCTGCGTTACATAAACTTCCTCAAATATGTCACCATTCAAGAAAACAATAACAATGTCTGATTGATGTACATCCCGACCAAAATGAGCTGCCAATGCACATAGAAAACGTATAGTAGTCATACGAAAAGTGGGAGCAAAAGTCTCTTCATAATCTATGCCTTTTTGCTGTGCATAACCCTTTGCAACAAGTCGAACCTTATGCCGATCGATCTCACCATCCGGCTTGCGTTTCAAATTGTAAACCCACTTCGTACCAATGGCCTTTTTGCCAGGAGGCAAATCACATAAAGTCCATGTGTCATTTTCTATAAGTGCATCATATTCTGATTGCATGGCAGCCATCCAATTTTTTGAATTCTGTGCTTCATCAAAAGACAGAGGCTCCTCAATATTATGTAAGCTAGACACAGCCAAAGCATAACAATCTGATGCATAAGATGCATGGCGAGAGCTTGAATAAGTATGACTAGACAAAGGTGCATCCAATTTGCTGTCATGCAAAGTGTGCACTAGCCATTTTGGCATACCTCTAGCCTGCTCATTTCAGCCCTTTCCTCATCAAGTACATCATGTACATCTGTATGAGTAATAGGTTGATCTGTAGCATTTTCAAAAACCCCCCTAGGCTGTACATTTGCCTCATTGGAACTTACATTCGTATTTCCACCACTGAAAAGAGGCAACAAAGTGTCATAAATGTCATGTGAGCTTACATTACTGTCTCTAGTACATGATAGCAAGGGTTGAACAGAATCTTCCACAAACACTACATCCCGTGAAACCAGAATACGCTGTGTTTGCGGATAATATAACCTGTAACCTTTGCTTTCAACACTATAACCAACAAAAATACATTTGACGGCCTTATCATCCAATTTTCTGCGCTGTGTTTGTGGCACCAAAGCATATGTCAAACAGCCAAAAACGCACATGTGCTCAATAGAAGGCTTTCTATCATGCCATGCTTCATATGGAGTAATAGACTGCAAAGATTTCGTAGGACACCTGTTAAGTACATAAGTGGCACACATGATGGCCTCAAGCCAAAACGAACGTAGCAAAGCTTGACTTTTGACCATACATCGTGCCATTTCCGTCAGTGACCTGTTTTTCCTCTCAGCAACACCATTTTGCTAAGGTGTATAAGGCACTGTACATTGGTGTTTTATCCCACAACTAGCCAAAAATGTATTAAATTCATGAGACATTTACTCCCCCCCTCGATCGGAATGGAGGGTGACCATAGTACATTTCGAGATATTTTCAGCCATAGCCAGAAATTGTTTGAAGCACATAAAAACTTCAGACTTCACTTTAAGTGGAAATACCCATGCATGCCTAGAGTAATCATCAAAGAAAGTCACGAAGTAAAGGTAATTGCCCAAGAACGGAGTTTGCATGGGCCCACAAACATCACTATGCACAAGGTGCAAACTGCATGTGGCCTGAATTGAACCATCCTTTGGAAACTTAGAACGCTGCATCTTACCCAAAATACAACCTTCACAAACATGTTTGACAGGTTCTTCAAGAGGCGGCAAAGAAGCAACCATATCAGATTTCTGCAAACGCAACAAACTGGCAAAATTCAGATGACCCAAACGTGCATGCCAAAGTTTTTCATTTGAAATAGCCCTTGAATCTGCAACAGTATTTGCAAAATTTTGTCCACACTTGTCATACAATGTCAGCTTATAGACAGCCCATGGCATAAAAGACCAGATGCAACAATTTCATCACCAAAACTGAGATCATGAACTGTACATCTGCCATCCCATAAATTTGACTATAAGTCCAAGTCTAGCAAGTGCAGATACAGACAAGAGATTCTTCTTGATCCCAGGTACATAAAGTGCATCAACATTGGTGAAGGAACTACCATTTGCAGCAGTAAGCACAATCTTTCCAACTCCCTCAACCGGATAAGAGGCATTGTTGGCACATGTGACTGAATTCCCATGAGGGACAGACTCGAGAGAGGTAAACAATTCACAATGTGAGGTAATGTGCTTTGTAGCACCACTGTCGAAATACCACACATGTAAAAATGAAGCAAAACTGACAAGCATGCATCATGGACATCAGGATTGTAAGTGCACTCTGTGCTAAAAGCCCATTTTGTATCAACATCAACATCACAGTCTCCTTTCACAAAAGACTCAACAATGGCTGCATTTGTAGTGGAACCAACATTTGTAGTGGAACCACCCTCTTTCTTCTTAGCCTCTTTGGCCTTCAACTTAGGACACGACTTGATCAAGTGATCATTAGCTTTACAATAATGGAAACGTTCTTCTTTTTGCCCTTATCAGCAAAATTGCCAGACGAAGTGCTGCCAGTAGAAGCATTAGGAACAGAAGTTTTGCCACTCGCATCAGAACCATAAGAAGCGGTTGCATTGTTGTTACCACCCTTTCTTTGAGAAGCAATAAAAGACTGTTCAACTGCACGCTGTCTAGTCCTGTTTTTTCTGGAAAGTGACTCTTGCAACAGTAATGTGCATAATGCATCAAACTTGACAACTTCTGGATTTCCTTGGGTCATAAGTCTCCAAGTACTAGCAAGAGTCTGGTAGGAATCAGTAAGGCATCAAGAACAGTCTGCACAAGGGAACTGTCTGAAATGACTTCTCCTGCAGAAATAAGTTGCTCATTGATATCCTTGACACTAGCAAGAAAAGTGTCCATATCATCTTCCTCATGCATAATATTCGACTCCAACTCTTTACGCAGCAAAGCAATTTTAGCCTCATTGCGACATGCATAAAGACCAGCCAAAATATCCCAAGTCTGTTTTGCAGATTTTGCTGAACGGATGTGAGGAACAATGGTGCGCTTCACAGACAACGCAATCAATGCATGAGCCTACGCATCCTTTACATCCCAACGAGCTTGTTCTGCCGTAGGTAAAACAACTCTAATAGCAGCAATCCTTGTAGCAAGACCTGCAACATCCTCAAAATTGCCTACATCCTCAGAACCAGGATGTACATCAATGCCCTGCACAATATTCTAGACGCCCTTTGACACAAGAACGTGTTGCATCATATAAGCCCACATAGGGTAATTGTCCCCATCAAACCTGTCCTCAGCAATAGCAAACATCTTGAACACATCTGTGTTGTTGTTGCCAGCCATGGTAAATGCTGCACTTGATGTGAAATCTGCCCGAAAATAGGAGAAACAGAGTGGGAACAACACGTGATACATAGCACAAACCGTAGAAGACTGTAAGGCACTTGTTATGCAGAAAACAACACTGACAGAAATTTTGTACAAAATGACAAAAATTGCCTGTGCAGACCTGCCTGTAGTGGAAACGAAGGCCGAAATGAGCCCGAATCAAAAATCTAAGCAGACCAAGCTCTACGAGCTGCCCCGAAGTATTTGTCGCCCTGAGAACGCTCGCCAAAACTCACTGTGATCGGAGAAGTGAGCAGGCGTGTGCTGGAGTAGCTGGCGACTAAGCCTGGGAGGACGCAGCCTGCTCTGATACCAATTGTTGAAATTAGGGTTGCAATGAAATGCACACAGCTTCGAGAAGACGAAGGAAGCTCAAGGCACACAATAGAGAGTGTGTTACTTAGAGTGCAATGGAAAGATAGATAGCCCTAGAGTGATGGGCGTATACACAATGCTCGGGGGAAAAAACCTCCTAAAGAGGGAAAAAATGCCTCGGTGGTCCTAGTGTGTTCACACACATCACTACCACATGTACATGGTACCTAACAAAAATATGAGAATATGAGTGCATGTATGTTTGGGTTCAAGAGGATCTTCTAAAATGTGCAAACAAGAAATGAACTTTAAGTTGTGAGTTTTGACTTAAATAGTACTTAAACTTTTTTTTCTCTACAATCAATAAAATCATTCAAAATTAAGAAATACTCCAATCAAGGGCAAGGGTGGACAGGCCAGCAAGTCAAAATGTGGTAAGGGTAAGGGTGACAAAGTTACAATCAACTCTGGGGAATGTGTACCCACGACACAAACTGTGGGTAAAGCACTTCAACAATGGATTCAAGGTATCCTCAATTGTGACCAACAAGTCCCCCTCTAATCAAAACATTGATGGTCCAATTTGGGATCCTATTCTTCCAATACCACTGATAAATGTGCATGTGTGAACCCTTCATACCTGTCTACAAATTGTTGACAAGTTGTTTATGGTCCATATTGATTATGCTTGGAATATGGAGGCTACAGAAAGAAGAGAAGAGTGTATATGAAACTCGAATCTATTCTATCAAGTGTTGGTCTACATGGAGGTGCAACTGAGCTTTCAAAGGACAAGAAGGTGTCTCGAAGTACACAAGAACGCCCTAATAAAGTATGTATGGGTGGTAGTAAAGCTAGTTATTTTCTTTCAAACTATTTTGACTCCCAGAGTCCCAATGAGTTTCAGTGGAAAAAGGTGTATGACATTACCACCTACAAAGGTAACGAAGGAGCCCTAGGAATTAAGCATGCTCGTGTATGGCAGTCTTCTTGTGATACTTTTTGTCTTCTCAAAAAGGCAAAGATACACACATAACACATTACATAATGTGTTGAAAAGATGATTTTTGAAGTCAAAATGCATCTGTGTGCGAACTCAAGTTTGGGTTTTTTAAAAGCGCATTCTTTTTGCACATAGTACATTTTTTCTCGACACCTACAATTCATTAGGCATCTGGAGCAGCCAAGGAATAAAGTGCTCACACTATCAAGCAAAATTAGTGTATTTTAAAAATACACGACATGGAGGTGGGAGGAAAAAGACCAATTCCCTTCATGAGTTGTTTAATTGGTTCTATAGAGTTTTAGTTTCAGGGACAGAGAGAAAGAAGACTAGAGAACTAAGAAGTTTGAAATGTAGAATAGGGAAAGTGGCTAGCTTGAGGCTATCACAATCATATCATGCTTCAAGTGCAAAAGATTGATTTTGTCGCTGGTTGGAGACAAGGAGGTGTGATGGCAGGTGTTGGGTGGAAATCTAAAAAATTATGACACTAACCATTTCTATTGTAACCATGCATTGTCATGCAAAGTGATTTGTTAAAGCCACAATCGGTAGTCCCATGGGTCAAGTTTGGTCTCCCATTGAGACTTTACTGTGGCAACCATAAATGCATGGAAAGAGGGTCATTGCACCTTGCTTGCACCTTAACATACACTTGAGTGTTTGTAAGTCTCCTTTCAAATTCCACTCAACTTGGAATGTTTCAAGACCTGAAACATGGAATCTTTGTCCTTCTTGTTGTTGCGAAATGATGTCAACGATTGTGGTGTGATTGAAATATCATTTCAAGGCCTCATGTGCCTCATGTGGGAGATGAAAAGATGTCAGCCACCAAAATATTCTTCTTTGACTGACCACCTAAACACATGTTTCCCTTCTAATTGGAATTTAGCTCGACATTGACACCCTCCAAGGCCCTACTCATCAACATAATGCTTACCGTTTCCAGCCATTGACCTTTAACAACCTAGCACACATCAAGCTTCATAAAAAATATCACTTTGCCATCACACTGTTCTTGTATCAACCCATAAAATCTTATCATTGACTCTTGGAGCTTCAACAAGTCAGCATACACATTGTTGATCTCGTTGTAGCGGAAGGATTTGTTGTCTTCTAATGGCATGTCATCCTCCACATACTAAAATCTGCCCAACAAGCTTGCAACATCCTTATTTATGCACTTTTTTACAGCACTGACATTGTTAGATGTTGGCAAAAACCTAAACAAACCTTTTGTTCCATGAACGAGTGTGACACTTCTATATAAAGCTTCTGACAGGTGGAAATGCAAAATAGACTCGGTGGCCTCTACACCAAGACTATGCACGATGGCATCATCATGCGAGGTACACAATAAGGGCACCACTTAGCTTGGAATTTGGCTAGGACACATGGTAAGGGGGGGTCAACACATAACACAAGGAAAATGTGAGAGGGAGAGGAAGATATCATAAGAGATTCATTAACATGGGCTTCATAAACACCATAAAAACATTCACGAGGGGAATTGGACATAATCAATATCTCAGAAATTCATGAGTGCATGGTAACTCAAACCTCTTGGCCATTAAGAAACACACACACACACACACAACAACAACAACAACAACAACAAAACAAACAACCATAGCCAATAGTATGCCATAGTAGAATTATTCATGCATAGAGTTGCATACACAAGGATGTACAAGTGAGAGTGTGAGTGCCAGATCTTGATTGTCTATCCGTTTACAAAAGAGAAGGCCTTATTTTATAGGCTAAGAGAGTGATTAGGGGAGAGATTATGAGCAAGAGGGATTATTACAAAGTAACCTCCATTCCCGCAATGAGAGAGCTCCATGAGAGAGCTCCATGAGATTATGAGCAAGAGGGGCATTCCCGCAATGAGAGAGCTCCATGTACCTTGCTTACTGACCAATCGCCTCTGAAGGGGAGCAAAGCGAGACATGGACCCCGACGGCCTCAAAAATGATGGGAGCCGATGCACGCCGCAAGCCGGTCACGATAAAGCGAACATGGGGCACCACCTAGCTTTGAGTGGATAGGACGCAGACAATGGTGATGTGAGATATCACGAACTTACACACACACACATACAGAGAGAGAGAGAGAGAGAGAGAGAGAGAGAGAGAGAGAGAGAGAGAGAGAGAGAGAGAGAGAGAGAGAGAGAGAGAGAGAGAGAGAGAGAGAGAGAGAGAGAGAGAGAGAGAACAAATGATGAAAGCCCTCGGGGGGTGTGAGGGAGAATTACTTCTTGCCATACTTACAAATGATCTTCTTTCCGACGAGGTGGCACACCGTGGTGATAGAGATATAGAGGGAGAGATAGTGAACCTACTTGGTGCGCTCTCTAGAGACGACTCAGTGATGTGAAACTTGCTACCAAGAATTTGTGTGTGTGCGCATCGATCCTTGGAGTCAAGAGGTGGAAGTAGCTCCCTTCACATGATGCAACTCCCAAAACAAACCATTACACTAAATCCTCCCTCTTGTGATGAGAGCATTGCCAATTCCTCCCACTAAACTCTACCAAGTGTTGACCTCTCATGAACTTGCCCCCCCCCCCCCCAAATAGTGACCTCTCAGTGCCCTTTTATAGGTGCTGGCTGATTTAGATTAGGGTAATCTAATCCAGGAGACAAAGCAAGGCGGTGGGCCCTGGGTGGTTGACCCTTGCTTTGTCTTGGGGAGTTATTAAAATGAAAACCTCTAGGTGGGCCTTTGTGACCATCACCTAGAGAGATGAGAATTTACAAGTTGGGATCTGTTTACAAGGCCTGGGTGAAAGCTGAAAAAATCATGATAATAACCTACGGTTTATTGAAGAGGGTGTCGTGGTCGCGGGATATCGGTGCATCGGTGTAGCACGTTCGTCTCTTCGGGGTTGGCCAGGGCATGCCTTCGGTGCCTTTGTTCTTTTTTGGTGTCGGTGTTGCGTGATCTGGATTGTCCTCCTTTTGTTGATGGTGTCGTAATCGTCGAATCCTCCTTTTTTTTAATGTGTGTGCGTTTATGTGTGTGTGTGTGTGTGTGTGTATGTAAGGGTTGTTGAAGATGATGAAACAGGAAACAGAAGGAAGACAGCAACTCAGAGTAGGAAGAAGATGGAGAAGGAGAAGACACAGAGCTTGCGTACGAGATCTTTGTAGTCTCTCTCTCTGTATTAGAATAATTGTGTATACAAACTCAGAGCTACAAAGCTTATATGAAACCCTAAGAGATAAGGTGTCCTTTCACACCGGATGTCCAGGGGGAAAAACCCAGTGGGAGAAAAGTGCCCCTGGTGAAGCGCATATACACACTAACACTACTACATGTCTACAAATCCCCCCTGTAGTGATAGTGTGAATCCGTACAAGGTAGCAGATCATCATGTGTATGAGAGTAAGCCCAAAGCTTTTCGGAAAGCTTCAAACTTTTCTCGTGATAACGCCTTCGTAAATAGATCTGCAATGTTATCCTGTGTAGGACGGTAAGTTAGTGTGATCTCCCCTGCATGTAGCCTTTCCCTGGCATAGTGGTAGTGAACCTCTATGTGCTTTGTTCTTGCATGAAATACTGGATTCCTTGCAACTGCCATAGCACTCTGACTGTGGGTGAAAATGGTAGTGGGTGCCTGTTGACACTCACAAAGATCTTCCAATAACCTGCGTATCCATACACAATCAACTGTTGCCGTGAAATCTGCCCTGTACTCAGCTTCACAAGTTGATGTAGCCACTGTGGGTTGCTTCTTGCTTAGCCAAGATATACATGCATTTCCCAAGAAAAAACAATTGCCACTTGTGGAATGTCGTGTGTCAAAATCACCAGCCCAATCTGAATCGCTGTAACCAAGAAGCTGCATAGAACTGTGCTTTCCATACCTATCCCCCCTTGGAAAGAACATGGCAAGATTAGGGGTACCTGAAAGGTAACGAAGTATGCGCTTCACAGCCTGCCAATGATGCATACCTGGGCTGTGCATAAATCTGCGTGCTTGTGAAACCCCAAATTGAATGTCTGGACGAGTGTTGCCTGCCAAATATATCAAGCAACCAATGGCTGCTGCATAAGTATGTACATCAAAAGGTTTTCCAGCATCGTGCATGCTCAACTTTGATCCAGTTTCTACGGGTGTAGAGATTGACTTACAATTTTGCATACCAAACTTGTCCAAAATTTTATGCAAATATTTTTCCTGCAACATGTATATGCCATCTTCTGATTGCACAAACCGAATACCCAAGTAATAATGTAGCAAACCAAGATCAGACATCTCAAAGGTTTTTCTCAAAGCATCTTTAAACGCTTCAATTTCATATGCAGTATTGCCTGTAAGAAGCATATCATCCACATAAAATGTTAGCATAATGAGAACTCCATCTCTCTTTTTGACATACAAAGTACTTTCTGTTGGACTATTCTGAAATCCCTAGCCAAGCAAATAAGTATGTATCTTCTCATACCATGCTCTTGGAGCCTGTTTGAGACCATACAAAGCTTTACGCAATCTACATACCTTTTGCTCTTGACCTTTTACAATAAAACCACTTGGTTGACTTACATAAACTTCTTCCTGTAAATCACCATTCAAAAAAGCAGTTTTGATATCCAACTGATGCACTTTCCAACCATGATGAGCAGCAATTGCAACTAGTGATCTAATTGTGGACGCACGAGAAGTGGGAGCAAAGGTTTCATCATAATCTATGCCTTTCTGTTGCGCATAGCCTTTTGCCACAAGCCTTGCTTTGTACCTGTCAACAGTACCATCTTGTTCCTTTTTACCTTAAAAACCACTTTGTACAATAGGCTTTTTACCTGTAGGCAAGTCCACTAGATCCCATGTATGATTCTTATGAATAGAATCAATTTCTTGCTGCATAGCATCTTTCCACTGAACACACTCTAAAGCTTGTTCAAATGAATCAGTCTCATCTGCATCACAAAGAGTGCTAAAGCAAGCCAAATCTACTTGCTCTCTGCCAAAAGTAGTACCAGCACGTTTTTTCGTGGCAACGGTGCATCCAACTTGCTATCCTGCAAAGTTTTCTGAACCCATTTAGGCAAGGTTCTTTCTTCCCTGAGAACTTCTTGCTCTTCACGCACAATTTCCTCTACATCATGAGGTGTCACATGCTGATCAAAAGATTGATCAAGATTATCAACCTGTTGTGATTCTTGATTCTCCACAAAAGAAGGAAGCAAACCTTCAAATACATCATGTGTCTGCATATGAGGTACATCAAAAGCAACCATAGGTTGAGCAGTAGTTTCTGCAAAAATTACATCACGACTTTCAAAAATCTTGTTTGTAGCAGGATTGTAAAGTCTATAACCTTTACTTCCACTACTGTACCCCACAAATATACATTTGATTGCCTTATCATCAAGCTTCCCTCGTAACTGCTGAGGGATGTGAGCATAAGCAAGACAACCAAAAACACGAAGATAACTGACTGAAGGTTTTCTGTCATACCAAGCTTCAAATGGAGTAATGGTCTTCAAGGCACGAGTAGGACACATGTTCAAAACATGTGCTGCACAAGCAACTGCCTCCATCCATAGCTTATGAGGCAAACTCTTAGCCTTTAGTATACATCTAGCCGTCTCCATTAAAGACCTGTTCTTCCTTTCTGCAACACCATTCTATTGTGGTGTGTATGGCATAGTGCATTGGTGTTTAATGCCTTTCTTTCCCAAAAAATCCTTAAATGCACCTGACATGTATTCACCTCCTCGATCGGTATGAAGAGTCTGTACTTTGCAAGCTGTTTCATTTTCAACCATGGCGACATAATGTTGAAAAACTGCGAACACATCTGACTTTGCTTTGAGTGGATACACCCAACAAAACCTGGAAAAGTCATCAATGAAGGTCACAAAATAAAGGCTGTTTCCTATAGATGGCGTCCTAATAGGACCACATACATCACTGTGTACAAGCTGCAACTTTCGTGTCGCTCTAACTGTACCATCCTGCAAAAATGAAAATCTGTGCATCTTTCCAAGAACGCAACCTTCACATACATGTCTTGGTGGCATCTCCAATAACGACAAATCATGCACCATATTATGACATTGTAAAGTCATCAAACTGCCATAACGAACATGCCCAAATCTAGCATGCCACAACTCAGCATCCTGCATGGCCTGAGTCTTTGTTTTTGCAATACATACCTGAATCTGCTTTTCATAACGATCTAGCACAAATAGTCCATTTTCCAGCGTACCTGTAGTGATAAGAGAATAACCATTCTCTAGATCTCGTACAACACATCTGTCATCCTCAAAAATGACCCGAAGACCATTTTTTGCAAGAGAGGATACAGACAACAAATTCTTCTTGATCCCTGGAACATATGAGACATTTGGCAAGCATAAATCTGAACCATCTAAAATGGTAATCAAAATCTTACCAACGCCTTTGATTGGATAAGAAGCATTATTTGCACATGTCACCTTCTTTCCTGCTAGAGCTGCATCCAATGAAAAAAACAAATCCTTCCTTGAAGTAATATGCCTGGATGCACCACTATCAAAGTACCAAATCATTTGTGTCTTGTCAACACTGTCAGCAGAAAAATCTGAACATACTACAAAAGCATAAGAATCCTGCACAAAGTTTGCAGACTCTTCTTTAGCTGTAGAAGAATCACCAGAAGCTGAAACAACCAAACTTGACTCTTTCTTCTTTTCTTTAGCAATTCGCTTTTTACACTCACTAATGTAGTGACCAGGTTTCTTGCAGTAGTGACATTTACCTTTCTTCTTGGACTTGTCGGAATCACCTTTAGACTTCTCTGAATATTGTCCTGCACTAGACTTGGAGTGATGAGCACTCTCTTTACCCTTGTTTTTGTTATGTACAACAAGATCATGATCCATACCATCCACCTGTAAAGACTTGTTCTTACGTGATTGATCCTCCTGCAATAGCAAAGCCACTAAACTCTTCAAAATGAAGAGGCTCAGGATTAGCTCGCAAAGACAGAGTCAAAGAAGTCTGAAAAGTCAAATAAGATGGTGGGTAGTGAATTGAGTGTTTTAGTGGCCTTCTCTGGAATCACTTCATCAATGCTAAGCAATTGCTCTTTAAGATCCCTGATTTTGTAAGATGCTCGACAATATCGTCACCTTCGTCCATCTGTATTTTGTCGAGTTGTTTCTTCAAAAACTCTATTCTGGCAGCGTTTCTTCCTCCAAACATAGCTTGCAGAGTGTTCCAAGCATCCTCAGAAGTTCTGCAAGATCTGATATGTGGTGTGATTGTCCTCTATGGTTAAGGCAATCACAGCCATAGCTTGTGCATCTTTAGTATCCCATCTCTTTTGCTCTGGAGTGGAGTGACTTGTGAGGGTCCTGCACCAACAGCTACACCACGACCAGGCGTGGCAGGTGCAATGCTACCTGGACGAACTTCATCTCCAGATACATAATCCCACAATCCTTTACCAACCAAAACATTTTTGGCCATAAAAGACCAAAGAGAATAGTTGGTACCATCCAATTTGTCTTCGGATGTAAACGCACCAAAAATCTCTTTCTCCGTAGATTGAGCCATACTGTGGATGCACACAAGAGAGCAAAAGAACCTCCAAGAGATTCACAAATCTCCTCTCCAATGCAAGCAAAACTCTACACAAAATCTCAGCACAAAGCTAAGACAAGCTACTTCCCAAAAGAACTGTTTACCTGAAGAAAATCTGTCAAAAAGCACACCCTCTTGATCTAAACTCCTCCGAAAAGTAACTTCTGCTATGCTGCTCAGAACAAAATTCTGAGGGCTCGAACGGCTTCGAAAGGGGGATAAAACCGCAGGTCGCCTGATCAGAATACTCCCGGAACGTCGAGGATGCTCCCACGAGCAAATTTTCCAAAAACTGCCTGAAAACTGCGATTGCGCGCACGGACGCGAAAACGCAAGTAGAGGCTCTGGAAATCACCTTGCTCTGATACCAATTGTTGAAGATGATGAAACAGGAAACAGAAGGAAGACAGCAACTCAGAGTAGGAAGAAGATGGAGAAGGAGAAGACACAGAGCTTGCGTACGAGATCTCTGTAGTCTCTCTCTCTGTATTAGAATAATTGTGTATACAAACTCAGAGCTACAAAGCTTATATGAAACCCTAAGAGATAAGGTGTCCTTTCACAACGGATGTCCAGGGGGAAAAACCCAGTGGGAGAAAAGTGCCCCTGGTGAAGCGCGTATACACACTAACACTACTACATGTCTACAAGGGTGCATGTGCATATGAGTATATATATATGCGTAATCGTGTGTGTGTGTGTGTGTGTGTGTGCATATATGTGTGTGTGTGTGTGTGTGTGTGTGTGTGTGTGTGTGTGTGTGTGTGTGTGTTATATATATGTATATATATATGTGTGTGTGTGTGCGCTAGCGTGCGTGGGAACGGGGAGGGGGGGGGGGGAATATATTATATATGTAAATATATAGTTTTATTTAATTTTTGTTTTCTTTCGGCGAACTGCTGCAATGCAGAGGCGGTGGGAGATGGGGTGAGAGAGAGGATGTGTGCATGAGGGTGTGGGTCGTGTGTGTGTGTGTGGGTGATGGGTGTTCGGGTGCGGTACTTGCACAGGCTGAGTGGAGAGAGAGAGAGAGAGAGAGAGAGAGGAGAGAGAGAGAGAGAGGAGAGAGAGAGGAGAGAGAGAGGAGAGAGGGAGAGAGTGAGAGAGAGAGAGAGAGAGAGAGAGAGAGAGGAGCGCATGGAGCGGCCGCCTGTGGGCTGTGTGTGCGCAAGTGCGAGTGAGAGGGGGGGGGGGGGGGGTGGATGAGGTGTGTGAGGGGGGGTGAGAGGATAGGGGGTGGGTGATGGTGCTTCAAGCGGCGCCTGTACAGGCTGGATCCGAGAGCGGTGAGGCGTGGACGCAGGCGGGTCGACAGAAGGCGCAAAACGG